>NC_050470.1:19324666-19356666 GCF_013373865.1 Monomorium pharaonis
AATTATTATTTATTTAAATAACTTTTTTTTTTCAAGAGACTATTTTTTAATTTAAATAATAATTACTTTTTACAAAAAATAATATATTTATACTTAAAATTTGTATTTAAAAAATGTTAAAATAAATTTAAAAATTTTATAATAAACACCTTAGATGCAATTTTGTAAAAATTATGGATTCCGATTGTTCGTTACTTTTCCACATTTGTCTATAAAAATTAATTACATGCTATGAACAGTACGAAATATTGTACTGTATAAATGAATAACGCGAAGTTTTACGTGTATACATTTACATGCATACACGCTACTATCCAGGCAATCGATTCTGTATTTTTGAGTGAAAATGTAAAAAGCAACAATGATTGGTGTATATCGTTAATCCTAAAAGTATACACCAATCAGTGGAGACAATGCTGCTCATTTTTTAAATTGTCACTTTCTTTTGAAATCGACCTTCTAAGGATCAATCGTGTAATTTTCTATGTAAAAAGTTTCACGTGAACTCAACGATTTTAACCAATGAGATAAAAATTTCACGCGAACTCACTGATTCCATTGGTTGACATAGTTGAGTTTAAGTGAAACTTTTCACATGAAAAATTACACGATCAATCCCCTGCTGTAACAGAGGGTGCGTTCTTAAATTCACAACGGATGTAGCTGGATACACTGGTTGCGTTCAGGACACTCAACAGTTGTACAACAGTTGAGTAATTCGCTAATATAATTGGTCCAAATTTAAAGATTTAACAGTAAGGACCAATAATCACTGATCGCTCACTGATCACTTGTGTTTCCTGAACGCAACCACTGCTATCTTTGTTCAACTTTCCATAAGTAACAAAGATGGAATGATACTCTGGCGTGTCTGGCTGTATCTGTTGCGAATTTAAAAACGTACCCAGAGTGACAGCCATATATAAGATCTATGGTGATAGCAGAGTAAAAAGAGTCAGTTCACTATACGGTACGTATTGGCAACGATAGGAGCCGGCACTAACACAATTGGTCTGTTCGTTTTCGCTGCACTGCTGCACTATTGCAATAAGTTAGAATAAGACAAATGAATTTTGTCAAAACGAACAGACCAAATGTGAACCAACCCTAATAGAGTGCGACAGCGGCGTGGCGCGGCGCAACGCGACTTTACGTTGACAACAATCAGATCACATAGATCTGTCACAAAAGTATATTTATATTGAGTGCGGTATATTGTGAAATAAAAAAAAAATTATTTACAATATGTACACAGTGCAAAAACAGTGCCTCTGTTTGCCACCAGGCTCTCCCGAAAAAAAAGATGGATATAAAGGTTAGTATATGAATAAATGTAATGTAAGATATCAGACGTTTGACAAATATACAGACAGATAAATAGATAGATAGACAGACAGACAGACAGACAGACAGACAGACAGTCTGTATCACAATTTTTTTGTATAGAAAAATTTTAAATATTTGAGAGAAAGTATCCATATATCACATCTTTCAAAAAGCTTTCTGAAAGATATCTGACAGAAGATACCTGTTAGATATCTTGAAGGATTTCTGAAAGATATGTGCCGTGTGGGTAATGTCTAACAATCTTACCATAATTATCTCTCAAATTACTTGTTCGAAAAAATGTTTTGAGTAAATCTAACTACAGAATATTTTATTATTTGCACAAATATTGTTTGAGCAAAGTGCAAGATTACAAAGAAATCTTTAACTTTTATATTAAGTTTTATATTTTATTATGTATGTTGATTTTTATTGTAACACACTTCTCTGTTTATTATTGTATATTATATGTTTATTTTTTTCGCAGGTGGCAGTTATTAAAGAAGATAAATACAATGGAGCTTTGGAGAAACTGTACTCAAGAAATAAGTAAGAATAAATAATATTTTAACCAGATGCATCTATTTAGAGGGCACTGGTAAAATGAATAATTCCTGAAGCATCTGTTTAGATGGTACAGGAAAAAGTATTTAAACCAGATGCATTTATTTAGAAGGCACTGGTAAAATGAATAATTTCTGAAGCATCTGTTTAGATGGTACAGGAAAAAATATTTAAACCAGATACATCTATTTAGACGGCACAGGTAAAATTAATAATACCTGAAGCGTTTATTTAGATGATACTGAAAACAAATATTTAAACCAGATGCATCTATTTAGACGGCACTGGTAAAATGAATAATTCCTGAAGCATCTGTTTAGATGGTACAGGAAAAAATATTTAAACCAGATACATCTATTTAGACGGCACAGGTAAAATTAATAATACCTGAAGCGTTTATTTAGATGATACTGAAAACAAATATTTAAACCAGATGCATCTATTTAGACGGCACTGGTAAAATGAATAATTCCTGAAGCATCTGTTTAGATGGTACAGGAAAAAATATTTAAACCAGATACATCTATTTAGACGGCACAGGTAAAATTAATAATACCTGAAGCGTTTATTTAGATGATACTGAAAACAAATATTTAAACCAGATGCATTTATTTAGAGGGCACTGGTAAAATGAATAATTCCTGAAGCATCTGTTTAGATTAGATGGTACTGGAAAAAATATTTAAACCAGATGCATCTATTTAGACGGCACAGGTAAAATTAATAATACCTGAAGCGTTTATTTAGATGATACTGGAAACAAATATTTAAACCAGATGCATCTATTTAGATGGCACAGGTAAAATTAATATTTTTTGAAGCATCTATTTAGATCAGTGCTTGAGCCTAGTTGCCCTTTTCGAGCCGATTCCCGAACGCTCCGCCTCCTATGCCCCCACTACCGCGCGCGGCCTTGACGGCCGAGCCGCCGATCTCGCCCGTACGCTTTGTCTCAGGAGCAGCTCTGTATAAGAAATGGTGCCCTGCACTACAAAATTCATTAAAATTACTCTAAGTAAATAATTTTTGTTTTTATAAACAAAAAAGTACTAATTTTTTTATTTCTAATTTATTTTATATGTAGTATAACAATATGTAAAAACATAATATATAAATTAGAATTTTGACAATAGTTTAATTTTTACATCACCCGTGAGGTATTATTATTGATGCTTTTTTTTAAGTGGTTTTCTCAGTAGGCCTAATCCACTAAAAGATGAAATATAATATATAGCTTGGCATTCTTCTAATTTTTCTGTCGTTTTTATATATCTTACAATATATAAAATTTTGTTTTCCTGCCAAGCTGTATATTATATTTCATCTTTTAGTGAATTAGGCCTACTGGGGAAACCACTTAAAAAAAAACGCATCAATAATAGTATCTCACGGGTGATGTGGAAAACTATTGTCAAAATTCTAATTTACATATTATGTTTTTACATATTGTTATACTACATAAAATAAATTAGTAATAAAAAAGTTAGTACTTTTTTGTTTATAAAAACAAAAATTATTTACTTAAAGTAATTTTAATGAATTTTGTGGTGCAGGGCACTATTTCTTATACAGAGCTGCTCCTGAGACAAAGCGTACGGGCGAGATCGGCGGCTCGGCCGTCAAGGCCGCGCGCGGTAGTGGGGGCATAGGAGGCGGCGCGTTCGGGAATCGGCTCGAAAAGGGCAACTAGGCTCAAGCACTGATTTAGATGATACTAGAAACAAAAATTTAAATCAAATGCATCTATTTAGACGGCACAAGTAAAAATAATTCTTGAAGCGTCTATATTTAGATGGTATTGGAAAAAATATTTTTTGTTTATATACAGAGCACAACATGTATATGTATATGCTGCTCTACATCAGGTCTGTCCAGATTCAGATTGAGAACCGAACACATTTTCATTTCTCGATAGAGACGGAGATAGTCTATCCTTTTTGGTTTACTCTCTCTCTCTCTCTCTTTCTTTCTCTATCTCACTCTATCGAGATTGAGTTTGGACACAAACCTGTTCTGCATGCATAATTGGAGGGTAATACAGAGCGGAATTAAAAATGTCGATAAGTTATCGAATTAAAAATGTCGATAAGTTATCGAATTAAAAATGTCGATAAGTTATCGATTTTTTAATTCCGTTTAGGCGGCGCTGCAACTCCGTCAGAGTTCGGCCTCGACTTTAGGATCCCTTTAATGTTATTTTCTATTTCACTATTACCTGATTTTTCTCTTTATTTCTTCTTTCTTATACTCTTTCTTTCCCTTTCTCTTTTTTAACTCTCTTTTTCTGTTCTTTCTTTCTATAAAGTCGCTGTTTCATTTTCTACATTGTTTCTCCCTTTCCCTCTCTCTCTCTCTCTTTCTCTCTAATCTGTTTCCTTTCCTTCTCTATTTCTAATAAAATGTATGCTCTGTAAGATACGTAAAACACGCGAACTGTTAAAATATATTTTAAATTATAAATTATATTATAGATTTTAATGTTATTCTTTATTTTACCTAATGTTTTTCTTATTTCTTTCCTGTTTTTCTCTCTGTCTTCCTAATCTCTTTTCTATTCTCCTTCCGAAAGCTTACGCTGGCTTCGCGTGCGCTATTGAATTTTCAATTATAAATTGCAAAGAAAATTGCACAGTTATTTGACAGCTGTCAGTATTATTTGACAGCTATCAATATTCAATCGTAATGATGACAGTTAAATGACAATTACTCTCGCGACACGAAGCGAATCGAGCGAGAGAACCAATCAGCATCGCGGAAAAGCGTCAACAATACGTGCGATATATTCGACTCCGAACATCCACTTCAGAGTTGACAGTTAAATGACAGTTACTCTCGCAACACGAAGCGAGTCGAGCGAGAGAACCAATCAGCATTGCGGAAAAGCGTCAACAATACGTGCAATATATTCAACTCCGAACATCCACTTCAGGGTCAAAATGGATTTTTTTATTATGGATGGATTAATTAAAAATTTATTAAAAGAATGAATTAATATAAAAATATAATTATTTAAAATAAAGTTTATATTATTCGGATTAATCTTATTTTATTTTATTTCTTTTTTAAATATTTTTATTGAAAAATTAAATATACATGGAACATATAATTATATATATTTACTTATATTTTTTAAAATTATGATTAGGGGGTTATTGATTATTTTTTTATATTTTGCTAGATTAATTTCTAATGAAGAAAATAAGATTAAGATAAATTTGTTTATTTTTGGTAAAATATTTTTTATCATACTAAAATTTTTTAATATTAACTATATAATAAATCTCCTTCGCGAGCCTCCCGCTTGTCTCGCCCCCTGCTCTTGACTCCATGGTTGTGGCCATGGTTGCAAGCTCGCCCGGCGAAAATGCCTTTTAGCTGTCCCTCTCTCTGCTTCCGCAACCGGCGATCATCCGAACTCTTCGTGCTTACACGGCAAGGTGTCCGTCCGCGTTAATATCAAATAACGTAGTCTAGATGTCGTCAAAATCATTAATTGCCAAATATATATATTTGTATATAGTGAAAACATGATTGTATATTTTATATATACATATGTGTATATTTATTTCTATATTGTTACATATGTTTTTTATAATAAATATATGTACGTTATATGGTATATTTATATATTCTATTTGATTGATTATAACGAAAAATAATTTTAAAGAAGATTGAATATTTGTAGAATTACAAAAGGACAGTTTTGGGAAGTCTCATTCTATATACATTATAATATTGTATACATAAGTGCTATATGTATATACATACATAAAATAAGTATTTTTGAATGTATCTATACAAGTTTCATTCTTATGTATACGTTTATTATCAAATTAAAACATTTATACAAATTATAGATTTCTCACTTGCTATATTAATTTACCCATCTTTTTCAAAAATTACTATACGTTGTGGATCTCTTTGAATACTAATTTAGGATGTCCTGAGGACTTTCGTAGGATGTCCTGAGGACTCTCTTAGGACGTTCTAAGGACTGTCTTAGGATGTCCTGAGGATTGTTTTAGAATGTCCTGAGTACTTTCAGGATATCATATTCTTAGAACATTCTGTGCTATCTAAAATGTCTGGTATTTATACAGTCATTATATTTAAGTTTATCTTCAGACATTTTGTAGCTAATGAAACTCTTTATACAATATTTTAAGAATAACGTTTTTAGCTAGAATACATATATCCTCAGGACATCCCAAGGATGTCCTCAAGACATGAGTAAAATTTTAATTTATATTAATACTATTACAGAATCTAACATTCTAAATTTACTTTAGAAATCAAATTTATACATAAAATATTTATATAAAATATTTACAATAATACAACTATTATATCCTGACAAGATCCCAGGACATCCCGGGACATATTCAGGATGATCCTGAGGACGTCCTGTGCTATCTGAGAACATAACCTTCTTTTATAACTTTATTGAATAGTTTTTAATATGCACTAATGCTATTTAATGCTGCAAGAGAGTAAATTCTTATTAGATTAATTAAACAAATTTTTACACAGATATGGCAACGTGGACAAAAAAAGCTGTTGAAATTTTAATTGCTGCGTATAAGAATGAGCCTTGTTTATATCAAACGAGAAACCCAAATTATCACAATAAAAATCTACGTAATGAAGCATTGGAACGCATTTGTGCAATTGTCAGTACTGTCACACCAAATATAACGGGAAAAGAATGCAGTATTAAATTTTATAATTTAAGAAATCAATTTAATACTGAAAACGCAAAAGTAAGAGCTTCAATTAAAAGTGGTATAGGTAGTGAAAATGTAAGTATATTTAATTAAAATAATATATAGATTAGACATAATGATTTGTATTGTTACGTAATACAGATTACAGGTGTATAAACCTAATTTATGGTATTACGATGCTTTAAAATTTCTGGAAGAACATATATAGTTCCCAGAAAGAGTAAGAACTCACATCTACCAAATAGTACAAAAGATACGCCTGGTTTTTTGTTACACGTAAGTAGATATTTAAAGTAATTTAGATTTTTAAATATGTTAAATTTTTATAACTTAATGACTATTTCTAAAACTCTTTCTAAAACTTTTTGCAAAAAGTTTTAGAAATAGTCATTAAGTTACAAAAATTTAATATATTTAAAAATCTAAATTACTTTAAATACCTACTTACGTGTAACAAAAAACCAGGCGTATCTTTTGTACTATTTGGTAGATGTGTTTGTACTATTTGGTAGAGTTCTTACTTTTTCTGGAAAGTATATGTTCTTCCAGAAATTTTATAGCATCGTAATACCATAAATTAGGTTTATACACCTGTAATTTGTATTACATAACAATACAAATCATTATGTCTAATCTATACATTATTTTAATTAAATATACTTAATTAAGATATTTAAGAATAAGATATTTAATATATTACAGAATAAGATATTTAAATAATAATTGTATTATAATAATATAAACATATTTTACCAATTTGATTTTTTTACAATCTTTTTATATAGTTAAATAAAATGTAAGATAACATTTTATATTTTACGCAAAATTTTAAAATATTTAAAATATAAAAGCATTTTATAATTAATTATGTAAATATCGCAAAGACAGATAAAAATAAAAACGTATATAATACATTTTTATTATATGAAATATACTTTATTTTTTATTTTATAGCATGATTATGTATAAACATCACAAGACTTAAAAGAATCGCAAGAAATGTTGGTTGAAGATAATATATAGTGTCTACGTACATAATGAAGATAGTAATGTCTATGTACATGAAGAGGATTTAAATAATAATAATAATGAAGAATCACAATCATGTGCATCTTCATCTGATAACATAATTGCTACAACACTATCGATTAAAAAAAAAAATGCAATCACCATCTTTACCATTTACTGATTTATCTAATATAAATACGTCAAGTCCATCAACATCATGTTCTGCACAATCATCGCCAAATGTTGGTAATGCATTACAATCTTCATCCACTACTCATAATCCTAAGAAGCGAAAAATAAAAAATGGGGATGCTTATGTAGAGGCAGTTGAATCGATTGCACAATCTTTAAAGATGCCATTAACACCAGTTACACCAGTTACACAGTTGAAACTGATGGTACAGACCCTGTAGATACATGTATGAATTTTTTGGGATCCCTTATTAAAAAATATACAAACTCCAGATTTCAAATTAGATATTATAAACACTTTGGTACAAACTGTTGTTAATGCTAGTCTAACGGACTTAGAACGAGTTAAGAAATAATAAGATATATGTGGATTAATATTCTAATTATATTACATTGATCTCATGTATTTTATAAAATGTAGTGGTATTCTTACAAACTTATTCTTAGGTATAATATAAAATATTATGTAAAACATTAATTTTTAAAAAGTTTAAATAAAGTACAAATCGCCTGCAGTCTAGAAAAAAATATTTTTGTTATGTTTCTGCTGAGGCAGATCAAGGACTGTAAAAATATTTTTTTATTATAATAAGATTTAATTAAAGTATTCATATTGAAAATTGCCATGCAATCCAAAGAAAGAGTGTTATGGATGTTACAAATGAGGTGAACCAGAGTGTAAAAGCGTTAATTTTTATTATGAAAAAGTATACACAAGATTAATATTTTTATTTTTATTTGTATTCTATCAAGGTTATCCCTTACGAAAAAAAACAACCTAAATAACACCCAAAAAAACACTAAAATATAATAGCGTAATTTGGAATACCCAAATGGCGTTCACACTATTTGAGCGTTAACGCCAAGAAAAACACCAAAAATGACACCAAAAAAACACTAAAAGGTAATAGCGTTTCGGATACCCAAGTAGTGTTAACACCCACAATAACACTAAACCGAGTAGAAATTGATAAGCAACTAGACGTAAAAAAAATAAAATAATTTCATTAAAAAAAATTATTTTTATCAACAGTATACTAAATTTAGGACAAATTTCTATTAATTAATTAAATTTAAATTATATTATTTTATTTTATTCTTATTTGCCGCTGATAGGTTTTGAACCCGGGACCTTAGGATGACGAATCTTGTACTCTATCTGCTACGCCAATTTGACTTATCGATATGGATACTTGTTATTGTCTACATATACCTATATGTTATAAACTGACGCAATTATATTATCTTTTATAAATGCAATTCAATTTTGCAAAACATTAAAAATAAATAGCATTAATTTATTTACTCATTAATTTCATTGTTAAATTTATTTTCTTCCATAACCTTACATATATAACTATATAACTTCGAATTTTATATACATATATATATATATAAATCTGTATATCTACACACACACACACACACATATATATATATATATATACATATATACATAGGCTACAGAGTAGACTGTATAAAATCTTATTGTGTGCCATTGGCTTTGCCTCTACCTGGTTGATCAATTCGCCAATATATTCCATCACAAACTCGTCTTTAACGAAAATAATGGTGCTCGGTCGACGCTTGCTTGCTCTGATTGTTCCCGTTGCTGCAATCTCTAATCTCGTTGCTGTTCTTTATCGAGACCTTCGTCGTAATCCGCGTACACTTCGCCGTCGTCTATTACCATCTGTAATTATACGTCTAGAATTCGTCGCTGCTACCGTGTACACGTAACCGTTCTGTTTACGTACGTAGGTCAGAGCCTACGAGCAAGCGAGCGTCGGCAAGCCGAGCATCTATCATCATTCTCGTTAAAGAAGAATTTGTGGTGGAATATATTAGCAAATTGATCAATCAGGCAGAGGCAAAGCTAACGGCACACAATGAGATTCTTTGCTGCTCTCGTAACTTATAATTTCTGAAAATTTTTAGGATTCTTACCTGACTGTGTAAAACATGCCGATAACCAACGAAAACCTACTACGGCCATATTGCTTTTTAGTTCACTTGTGCATGCAGATGGTGTTGGCGGAGCGAGTACAAATAAGGATAGCATATGGACATACAAAGTGGTCCATTTTAGGATATCCCTTCAATGTCCACAAATGTATATCCTATGGATATCCTTATAAGGTCCATGGACATCAGGACAAGAAATGGACATAAAACGGATATCCATAAGATATCCTGTGCTGTCTGGATATTATGAAATAAGATTAATACTTTGTGTTATGTTATATTTTTAGTTATTATGAAAGAAAGAGAGGAAGAAACACTATTGAAAATTAAAGTAAAAGAAGAATAGATAAAAGAAAAGAGTGAATGGTGAGGAGAGAAATGCTTGGAATTTACAAAGTGCTCGACAGAATATACATATATGGACTCTAAAGGTATCAAATAACGTAATTTTCCTATAAAAAATTGTTGGCTGTTACATCAAAATTCTTTTTCTTTTAAGCCTATGTATGCTGTTGTTGATAAATTTAACAAGATTCATTCCTTTTTAATTCAGCGAACCATCATAGAGAATTGGCAGTACAATTCATATCAAAAGGATTACCTGAAAGTGTACTTTTGTTACGGACAAAAATTTCAAAAACCGATTTGTAACGTTCCGTTGAAGACTACTCGATACGGGGGCAGCTTTCGTTCTTTTGTCTAACGGGGCTCTCAATTTATTTGTTTTAGGGCGACCGCAGCACGTCTGCTTATTTCCCAGGGATACGCCGAGAGCCGGAAGGATCGTTTATCGCGTTTGAGAGAGAAATAAATGGGATGAGAGACAGGATAAATAAACGTGTTTATTATTTATCAATCAGTATTAATCTTCATTTATTGAATACATAACCAATATATATATATAATAAGATAAATAATGAAAAGAGTACGTTGATTACTCGAAATAGTATGTAGTAGATAGACCCAAAATATGCATATGAAACAACTAAATAAAGTAGTGAGTATAAGTATGTTATTAAGTTATTTATAATCAAGTAAAATATGAATTCATTTAACGTTTAGTCATTTAATAAAAACAAATCGATTTATGAAATCTAATTGATTTAACTCTGACTTGAATGATTTTACAACCTGGATAAAAATTATTTACTTTATTGATTGGATAAACTTGTGATGAATATTTCTTGTGTTATTAAGTAGGCTGCCAGTTCAGCCGAATTCTTGACGTCTGAAGAATGGTTAATTGTGTTAGTGTTTAAGCGTCTTACCTTGTTTTTGTGAAGTACTATGGAGATGAGGGAAAAGAAAGGTATTGCCTCATGATTATAATTGTTTGTTCAAGATTAATTAATTGTGATAGCTCATTTCAAAATTCATGTAATAAAAGCAAATTCGCTACTAGTCTAGTGGCGTGAACGTATCCCTTGCGACTCTATTCTCGCTCTTGGCGGTTCCCACGTCACATCGGGAGTAAAATAAAAATAAAAAAAAAGAAATAGAGCCAGGAGTCACCAGACAGGTAGGACATACATTCGAATACTTCCTCAATTGTTCTTTCAGATTTCGCGTATTAGAATAAAAGAAAATCACTGTCAATCAGGGTTTGTGAACGTATCTTACGACTCCACTCTCGCTAGGCGGTATCCCACGTCACATCGGGAGTAAAATAAAATAAAAAAAAAGAAGCAGAGTCCGAGATCCAGGTTGACAGGATATTTGTAATATAATTGAATTTATAATTTAAGTATCGGAATATTGTTATTGTTATTCATTTGATTGTCTGAAAGAACTGCGTTAACGAACCGACGGATCGTACAGGTATTGTCCCGTGCAAAGTAGATATTAGATATCCGCTTGTTTAGCTTTTTATCACCAGGAGTACCCTCAACGGGCTCCAGTCAGCCAATACCACCAGCTGTTGGGTGACTAAACTCGACTTCTTAATTAAGGAGCCGACGCACAAGACGGTGATCCGTATCAGACGTGTCGCGGTAGACGCGTAATTATTTATGGGTTTCAAAGTATAGAGGCATATGAGATTTAATTATTTGTTGAAAAGTAGAAGGATGCGATCGTATTTTATAATTTTTATTTATTTATTTATTCAGGTAACAATGCTGGAGATCGCATAAAGGTTTAAGGAGTGTGGAAGTACTTCAGTTAAATTTCTATATCTAAATTAGTAAAATAAGCGGGGTTATAATTGGCAATAATAAAACATGTATAAATGAAAATCAATTATTGTATCAAATATATATGTGTGCATTTAATTCAGTTGGGTCTCGAATGCGTTATGAAATCAAGTAAATTGCATGTGAACTTTGAATAATTATTATATTATTTCATGTAAATTATTAGAATCAGTGATTTGAATATTATTTATTATATCTGGCACAAAGTAACGTAGAATGTTATGATAATAGTTAAATTAGAGATGTACAAGTTGGATATTAAATAGAAATAGAGTAGATATCAAAGTATTAAATCATGGATAAAATTGCATTGAATAAAATTAAATCGAATTGGATAGTAGTATGGGTTGTATTTAATCAAAGTGAAATATCAGATTTGCTGCATTAAATTGAATTGTGAATTAAATCGGATCGTAAATTAAATTGCATTAAAATGAATTAAATCAAGTTCAGTGGTGAGTTATTTGTAGTATTGAAATTCAAATTAAATCAAATTAAATCGGGATATCAATGCACATTAACATAAATTAAATTAAATCAGATTGCAGAATATGTCACATTAAAATAAAATAAATCAGAGTATCAGTATATTAAAACATCGGTGTATCAGAAATAAAATGTTCATGCATCAATCAATGTATCAATAAATGTCAAATAAAATGTCAATGTATCAATAAATGTCAAATAAAATGTCAATGTATCAACCAAGCTGTATTAAGTTAAATTAAATTATAATAAAAATCAAAATGTCAATTGAGTAGTGTTAAATTAGAATTAAATTGTCAAAGTCGCAAATTAAATTGAATTAAATTAAATTAAATCGTGATTAAATAATATTAAAATTGAATTAAATTGAATTAAATTTCCAAACGGCAGACTGGGGTAATATTGTATAAGTATTTATTCGGTTGTTAAATTGTTAAGTATTTAATTATTAAAATAATTTAAAATAATTTAGAATGATAGTCCAAAAGTGATTACGCGCGGCAGAGTGTTCACTTGTAGAGATTGATGACAGCTTGATTGAGATTATATAAATCAGATAAATAAAATTAATTTAAGTTACTCACCAAAAGGTCTTCGGGGATATATGAATTATTGAGGCTGGATCCCCTTATAGTTTTATAAGTTTATTTTTTAAGTCTTTATTTCTTTCAGTTACAATGTTCCTTCTACAGTCGACAAAATGGCGGATGCTTCTTAAGATGGCAGATATGCGGTACAGTGTTGAAGTTCAGTGCGCAATGTGAACACTCAGAGAAACGTGGTGTTGTTACTTGAAAAGACCGGCGCGCAATGCTGATCCGCCGCGGCGCTCGCTTTTATATTGTTCGAGTTTGTAGGCCGCGGGGTGTGGTACGAAGTAGGAGTTGCATCATTCTCGCTTCTAATTTCAAAGGGTGCCGCGGAATGTCGGCATAATTTTACAAAGGATGTACTTGCATCGGATGTTTAGTCTTTCGAGATACAGAAAAATATCATATTACTTTTTGATCAAACAATTTCGCAAGTGACTCACGATGACTCATACCCGAGCGTGAGAATGGAATTTATGCATCTTATGCATATAAAATATTCATTCAAATATTATAACTGTGAAATAAATTATTAATTAATGTTTCTACGACTCGTACGCTTGCGGAGGTTTTATACAATAATATTTCTTTCATTGTAAAGCTTAGTTTTTGCAAAATTTAATTGTTAATAGACGCTACGCATTAATTATTTGATATTTAACGAAATTAATTATTTATAATACTTATTTGTTGAGATAATGACTCTATATGGTAATATTAATTGATACAAATAGATTTTACATTATTTAGAGTTCTGTTTTATTAAGATTAATTATTAACTGAGTCTGAATAATTGAATATGCGTACGTAGGTATGTTTTATCAATAAACTAATTGTTAATTAACATTTTTCTTTGTGGTAACAATTTTTACGTATAGTAGTAGTGGTTCTCAAACGATATATGTAACTTTTATATTTTTTAAACCTTCGCAAGTGTGTTATTAATGAATATTTAGTTGCGCGTAATATTTCATTATTCAAGCGTTATAATATTTGCACATATTTCAAATAGGGGTTCCCATCTATTACAGTGGTGATCACCTTAGTGATTCGCCGCTCTTGAATCTTAGCACTTGTAATAATTTCGACGAGCTAACCTTGAAAGCTTTAGACGCACTTTAGATTTGCAATTAATATCGTCAGTGAATATTCTACCTTAAGTAATATTTCATCGCTGGTGCATATGTGAATTTTATAATAATTTTACATTCTTCTTATAGAGGTTCGCATTTATTACAGTGATGGTCAGCCATCTTGTGTACACTGCGATAGCTTCAGTGACATGGCCTTGGGACTTTATTTATTAATTATGCACTTGCAAAAGCCTTAATAATTATTTCTTTAATCAAAATCGATTGTTAACTAGCTTTATGAATAAATGATAGTTGCAAAATTATGTAATTGATAAGGATTATTTATTTATAATTAAATTATTGTTCGTATATATAATATTCTATTTGTTAATTAGTATTTATGCAAAAAGGTGATTGTTAATTAATATTTATGTTTGGAATAATAATCTAAAATTTATATTAATAATTATTTAATTGTTCATACCATTTTATATATTATTTAGGCTTCTACAATGGTCTTATGAATATTCTACTGTTAATAATATTTCATGATAGTGATGCAATGATTTTACATTCACCTTCACAAGGGTACTCATGTACCATGACGGTTTTCAAGGTGAGAGACTTGTGTTTCAAGGCCTATAGTACTTATAAAGGTCTTTTGGCAGTTGTCCTTGACACTTTAAAAATTTATATCTCGTGAACGGTAAGAGATTAAGAGATGGGGTTTGGACCATCGTATAGAGGACCTCGAGGACTATGTTTGGCCGAATTTTGGTCCTCCCGAAAAATCGGGGTGGGGGTGAAAATTGAAGTTTTTAAAAGAACATCATTTACGGTCGAATCAGGTAAAACGGAGCGTTTTGGCAAGTTTTCGGTTTTTGGGTAAAAAATGTGAAATTTGTCCCAAAAAATAATTGTTTTTTCCAAATTTTTGGAAACATGATTTTTAGTATAAACAAAGTCTGCGACGCTTCTTGGAATTTATTTGGCAACTCTACCTCTTATGGTTCTCGAGATATTGGCAAAAGTTTTCGGGAATTCTTGGAATTACAGCAGCATTTCCAGGAATTCGTGATGGCTGTGTATGACGGGTTTATCATTCGGTAGGCGCTTGTAACAAATGGTAAGTATACCATTGTCGGTAATTAGGGAATGGTAATTGATGGTAAGTGCAGGTAAGTTATCGACAGTTGGCCCTCTATTGGCAAGGTATGCAAGTTAATGGTAAGTTTTTAATAGTAGAGGTATCCCGTTAGTCGGTAACTTATAAGATTTTAGTATTTTAATTTAATTTAAAGAATTTTTATAATAAAATGAACGATTATTGATGCAATTCCTTTACAATATTAAATTTAGGTGTCGACCATAAGGTGTATGATTAATTTAATTGAATAATTCGATATTCAATGTAGATTTGGTAATTAACTATTATCATCATGATTTCGAACGATTGTAACCTTAAAGAATATAACATTTCATATGATCTTAATAATTAATATAAGTAAAATGGTGGTTCAAAAGTTATGAACGTTAGAGAATATAATAATATAAGTATTAACTGGTTAATATAGAGATAGTATATGATTATTAAAATAATAATAAAATGTAAGAATATATAATGTGAATAATAATATGAATAATAAGTAAATTATGTAATATAAAATTAACTGAATAATTAAGATAATTGGATAAGAATATAATATAAGTGTAATAAATGAATAGTAATATAAAATTGATTAAAATATAATTGAATATATGAATAGATATACGAATAAAGGAAATTCATAAAGCAAATAATTAATAAAAATTGAAAAATTTACACGGGACGTGACACTTTCTAGTTTTTCAAGTATGTCACTATCTTATGGCAGGCCAGGTAAGAGAATAGTTACAAGTGTTATAATTTTATTTTAAAAAATACTGTATTGCAAGTGTGTGGCTCTTAAATGCAAATATAGTACAACCATTTCTTTTTTACATTATTGAAATAGGTAAAAAGTAGGAAATCTTGTCTGAATCAACAAAATTACAAAGTTACAGATTATAAAGTCACCTAGCTGATCTGTTGATACAGCCGATGACGTGGTCACAGGCTGTAATATCGAAGATATGTTTATATGAACCTCAAGGATTATCTGTATTCCTTATTAATCTATTGAATAACTGCTACGGATTCTATGCGAGTTAGATATGGATAAGGTATAGAAATATACTGATAAGACTTTTAGTCAAATAAAAAACTAAAAAGTAAGTATTTCAATACTTTGTTGTTTCCGAAATAATTTATTCTAACTTATACAATTCTCTTCATACATTTACAAACATTACATTCAAAATGTTTAGTTATATTTTTAATTCTCTAACTTATTTTATTGTAAATTGAGGCATACATGTGAGACGAAAGACTATAATACAAAATGACTACCAGTCGACTCTCAAATATCGAACGTTATATTTCACTTTTCATTCTTTTTGCATTATTTTAATATAGTATTATATTTAATTATTTATTGCTATTTTACACTTAAATTTGAAGTTAAATTGTAATTGTACATTTATAATTATATTTATTGTTCTTTTACGAATTGATTTCTCAAATATGGAACAACATGTTATATTTTACTTTCATTCTTTTTACATTAATATAGCATTATATTTAATTATATTTATTCATATTTTACAGTTAAATTTACAGTTAAATTGCAATTGTACATTTGTAATTATATTTATTGTTCTTTTACAGTTATTGATACTAAATCTATTTTGCACATGTTTTAATTAATCCTCTTGGAACATATAATTGTATGCCGGCTTGTAATGGGAAATAAAAACGTGGCTTTTACGCAAATTTCTCAAGCTTGCCAACTTTGCAGGTTATTTAAAGGCCATAGATCACATTCACAATTTCTGTAAAAGTTATCCTTTTGTTTCCCATTACAAGGTACATGATTATATATTCCAAGAGCATTAGGTGAAACACAGGCAAAATAGGTTTATTATTAATAACTGTAAAAGAAAATAATAAACATAATTATAAGAATACAATTACGATTTAACTACAAATAAAAAATTCTTTGATTGTAATGTTTGTAAATGTATGAAGAGAATTGTATTAATTATAATAAATTGTTTGGGAACAACAAATTATTTAAATACTTACTTTTTAGTTTTTCAATTTAACTAAGAGCCTTATCGGTAAATTTATATGCCTTATACATATATCAGACTTGAATAGACTGACAGTTACTAAATACATACAGAAAAATATTTTACAACCAAGAAAAATAATTACTTATTTCATTTTATTTCGTTCAAGTAACAGTTTCTTTCAACCAAGAATATTTTCTTAATATTAATTTTCAGGTATACTTGTCATACGTATTAAAAAATTTTAGCATTTTTTTACATAAAATAAGAATTTATTCTTGTTTCAAGAATATTATAAAACTTAATTGAAGAATTACATGGAACTCTAGATAGTAATATTTGTTTGGAGTAATATTCTGATTTGAAGTATTATACTTACTAAAATTTAAAATATGTCTTAAGTAAATGTGATACTTGTAACAAGTTTACCATAGATTTGCAGATGTAAAAAAAAACCAATTACTTTTAGAACAAGTAATATTTACTTGGAAGTAATAATTATTTTTTTGTGTGTAGACTAAGACATACAGATGATCCTTGGACATCCATATGGCAGGCCAACTGAGTGGCATTATAGTGTATACTTTGTTGTAATTGTTTCAGACAAGATTTCATACTTTTTACCTATTTCAATACATTGCAAAAGAATAAACTGTTTACTTTATTCTATTATTTTCTTAAAACATATTCTGTCAGCCATACTGTTAATTCCAAGCTTTGAGGTTAATTATATTATATAATATTCAGGAGAAAGAATTACTTACACAAAGAAAAAGAAAGGGAGAGAGAAATAAAATACATATGCATATATATGTACGTACATGTTCATATGCATATATGTACATACGTATATGTCACGACTTTTCCTGACCGGAAAAGCCGCGGGCAAAAGCAGCAAGACCGATAGGGTAACCGATACCCCCGATGCCGTGCTTGTCGCGCTCGAATCTCGGCCACACTCTATCGCGAGAAATTGTTGGGCGCCAGACGCGCTCGACGACGCGTCAATTCGCGAAAATCGCTACGCCAAGGTGCCCTCGATCCTCGCGCGACAATCTCGACCAGCTCTGCCTAACGGTAGAGGGGCGGGGTGAATTGCAAGGGAGCAGGCGACGGCTGTAACACGAAGGGGCGGACGACACACCAGAAAATTAAACTCCGTGCTTAACAATTAACGAACTTTATTAAGAATAAATGCCAGACAGAAACAATGATATCACGGGACGCGACATTCGGCGTTCCGACAATGCGGCGCCACGGCGCCACGGAATTAAACCAAAAAGAAACGCGAACGATACGCGGGAAGCTCCCGCGGTAGGCACACGGCCGACAAGGACGGGCGATGGAATCTTCCGCGCACAATGAATTTCGGGCGTTCGAACGTGCCGACACTCTCGGCAACTATAGAACACGACCGCGTGGTTCACGGGGGTCACAAAGTAAGCGCCGGTCGCTGCCGCACCCTACCCCGTCGCGAAACCGGAAGTCCCGTCCACCCATTACTCGCGACACGCTACTCGCTCGCGCGAAGGCTTTGCGGCGCACACGGTCGAGGGGAATTTCCGATGGAACCCGAGCGTCCTCACAACCGTCCTCCCCGTGGCTCGGCGCTTCGGCGCCCTGCCCGCTTGCATCCGACAAATCCCCAATCAATTACGCGAACGTATGACCGCCTTGCGGCCCACGCGAATCACGCACCAACACAAAGACGGATGCAGAACGGGCACCCCGCCAGCCGGCAACCGCTCACACGAAATTATCCTGGCAGGCCACCTCACCGATAACGTCTCAGGCGATGTCCTCCCTCGTCTCTAGGCTCGTCCTTTCGCCCTCGCTGAGGCCTCGCACAAGCCACACCGATAATTCGCCCTGTCAGGCACAACTCGCGACCTAACGCCTAGACCGCTCGCACGCAAAAGCGAGGTGGATCGCGGTCGATCCCGGATCGAAGCCACGACCCCCCGTTCGGTCCGCGCTGCGACCCAATTGCTGCAAGGCATGCAGTCCTGCGACCGCAGGGACGTGCGCGCCGTAATCCTTCCGGGGGCCTCGCAGGCCCCCGCGAAATTTGCTGGGCCACTGCCCGAGCCGGAGCAGCGCACGCGGTGACCTCCGACCCCTGCGAGAGGACTCGCCGCCTCCTCCGATGCGTTCGGTCCCATCCGGGCTCCTCCACAGCCCTCCGAGATGTTCCGTCGTGGTGTCGGCGGGCACTGCCGCTTTAGGCTCCGGCCGTGGCTTTCCCGAGCCACGCCGAGTCCCCGCGCGGGCCGCGTGCTCGTCTCTCCCGGGCTCCGGTGGCGTCCTTCCTCCTTCCCCGCATCACCGTCGCTCTCTCTTCCTCTCTCACTTTTTCGCCGCATTCCATCGAGAGGCGGTCGCCGCGCAAAGAAACCAAAAATATGTAAAATTAATAATACGCTCGCTAGGCCCGTCGCGGTTCCCCCTGGAGATCCCCTCTCGCCTCTCGCCTATTTTCCCCGTACGGCGCGAATCCGCAGCCTGTGACGGGGGAGGGACGCTGCTACCCGTGGCAGCTAAGCTACCACGTCACAATGCATAGGCATTATTATTATTACACAATATTATTCTCTTCCTTTTCTCCCCCTTCTCTCTCTCTTTCCTTACCCGTTCACTTATTTTTCTTTTTCTACTCTTCTACTTTAAGTTCAAATAATACTAATCTTCAAATTAGTCACAGCTGTATTTCTTTTACAGTGTAATTCATGATGTAATAAAGGCATATTTCGAAAATAAATTAAAACATAATCAGAAAAGAAACCAAAACCGATATAACTTAATTTGTCATTTTAATTTTTCTCAGTCTCAATCTTTAATTTGATATGATATGTACTTCAAAACTGTCTTAAGAATCTTTGTATATATTATAAAAAGAAATGAGATACCTGTCACTACAAAATGAGTGAAATCACAACACAATTACCTTTAAAAAAAAGGTATAAAAAAGTGCCAAGTATATGCGCGCAAGAAACGCCCTCAAAAATCTGTTTTTGTACAAAATAATTTTAATAATTACAAATGTATGAAATTTTAATGAAATTTTTTTTTCCCAAAAAGAACAAAAATAATATTTTCTGTACAAACGTAATGATATGAAGAAAATGCGCCAACTATGAAAATGGATGTTCATACGAACATAGAACATGTATTTTTACAAATACTTATTTGTACAAATATTACAAATAAATATTTTACTACAAAAACTTGGCGCTGCTAAACCGAATAATTTACTATCTCTCTTTGTTTTTCTTTTGTGCGTGGATCTGAATGTGTGTAAAAAAGGCGCGCGCGCGCGTGTGTGTGTTTAGTACATAACTTCGTTTATAAGAAAGCAATTTTTTATATCTCAATCTCTACATATTTTTTAACTAGTCTTTACATGCTTTACGGATAGAACGTGACAGAGTTTATGCGACAAGCAACAAAACGTGATTGAGATTTCTCATATAAGTAAAATTCCATTCAACGTGATATCCGATAATGGTCTTTGGATGAAACATGTTTTCTCGCCAGATCATGATAAAGTCTATGCGACAATCAGAAAATGGGACAAACCGCATTCAAACCTCGGATTCAACATGATAGAAATAGGTTTTAAGTTATATGACAATTTTCAAATTGAAACTGATACAAATCTTCAAGCAGTAGCTATATTGAACCTGATACACAAATTAATCTGATAAACGGGATTCATTGTCAAACTGTGTATCTGATTATTATTACTCAGAGTGATTGAATTTATCTGGAATATGTGATCGGCAATAGGAAAAACCACAACCAAATTTCGAATTCAACATAATAGGTTTTAGGCTATATGACAATTTTCAAATTGAAACTAATATAAATCTTTGGATAATAGCTATATTGAACCTAATACACAAATTAATCTGATAATCGGGATTCACTGTCATAAACTATATATCGGATTATTATTACCCAGAATGATTGACAATCTATCTGGAATATGTGATCGGCAATAGGAAAAATCTCCAACCAAATCTCGGATTCAACATCATAGAAATATTTTCTATCAAGTTCTATCTTTTTTCTTGAGCAGGGTTGCGCGTCGAGTTTCTTGGATCTCCCGAGTCGGAGCGTCTCGTCATACAGTAGCACCTTTTCACCGACTTTGAATTTGGCCTCTTTTGTCTTTTTATCATAGTGCGTTTTGGGTTTGGTCTTTTCTTCTTTTATATTTTCACGTGCGACACGATTTGCGGCCTTTAACCTCTCCCTTAATTCTTGTGCGTAATCATCATAATAATAGGCTATTTCGTTAGGGTTATCGGCAGTTCTGCCTGTCAACCGTATATTAGTTTGAACGGTGTATACCCTGTCGCCGTGGGGAGCGTCCCAGATGCGCACAGTAATAAATGGACACAGCAAGCTGAGTGAAACGGACACAGTAACAAACGGACACAGACCAAACGGACACAGTAATAAACGGACACAGTAACAAACGGACACAGTAACAAACGGACACAGACCAAATGCGCACAGAGCGAAACGGACACAGTGCGAAACGGACACAGTAACAAACGGACACAGACCAAATGCGCACAGAGCGAAACGAACACAGTGCGAAACGGATACAGACCAAATGCGCACACTGCACATGCGCACACTGCACGTGCGCACGGACCAAATGCAATCCATGTACATTGCAAGCAGAGTATGAATTCGTTCGACGGGTGTATGTTTTTCATTGCATAGGAGCTTGCGTTCAAAAATTTTCATACTCGTTCCTTTGAAGTTCCATTAATTTCGGGGATCATATTTCGCGCTTCTTTCAAACTTAAATAGTAAGTATTGGTCTCGTGCTGATGTCGTACATCTCGGGGTGAGCGCTCATACGATAGATCTAACGCGTGGTTAGTAAGTTGTCGCGTATTTCTAGCCGTTTCTCGCGGCGGCGGCTGTGCTTCGTTTCGGGTTTCAAGCTGGAAACGAAGCTCTCAAATTTCAAATAGCAGATCATGGAGCATCTTTCTCCCATGGGGTGTATCGGTCGCCTATGAATTTGTGGCGCCATCGGTGAACTTCCGCTTTGTTCACTCAAATTATTACGGAGCTCTTGTGCTTCCTCTTTGGCTTCTTCCCGGATTACGCGAGGCGACGCATGTGGTAAGGAGCGTGTCGACGGTCCCGCTACGTCTGTCTGCGTTGGTAAACGTGTGTCCATATTGTCGTTATTTATTAGACTAAAGTCTGGTCCCTGTATCGGGAACGCGCGTTCAGTCGTGATATTTGGCGAATTTGCTCGACTATCCAAAAGTCGAAGCGCGTGATTAAATATTTCTTCTAACGCGTCTTGAACAACGTTAAATGCTGTATCAGTGTTTTGATTGGACATTTACGTTCGAGTATGAGCGCGCGTGCTGAGTTCGCGTTTTATTTCGCGGTATCGTATGTCGCGTTGTGCTAGTATGTTTGCATTCGTATGCCTTTGATTTACAGTAGCTATGCTAACTATTTCTGTTACGGTAATCGCGGTTACCGGGGGTCAACCGATATTTCGCTTTAGTCGCGTTACAGTTTTGTGTCGTCCTACGCTTGTTTTGCGTTACAATTTAATGTGTGTCGGACTTACATAAGTACGATGAGCTGCATGGTGCGGCGATTAGCTGAGCCTTGTCGCGGTAGGTCTCGGCGTCGTCTTGAGTTTCACTCTTATCGCTGACGCGCTATGTACGCTCCGGCGTGGCTGGCTTCCTGGCCTGTACAGCTGATTGCTCGGTGACGCTTGGTTCCTCTTGGATCATATTTTTGGCAGTGCAAATCCCACCGCTGCCACCACTGTTGTATTCCTCGTTGTGAGTACGATTGGGGATCGCTACCAGAGATCTCGCGAGGAAGTTATTTGGTCACTTACACCGTTATTCGTCTTGAACACTTTTATTATAGTATTTGTTTACAGTGAATAGATCGCGACTCCGCAAGGTAGAGTGTCGCGTTTATGAGTTCGCTGTCTACGACCCCGCAAGGCAGAGTGTCGTGGTTGTGTATTTACAATGATTTATATCGGCGATACACGACCCCGCAAAGCAGAGTGCCGTGTGTTATCTTAGTTTGTCTACTTCGGATTGATTCGTTCCTCACCTTTTTTCACCGGTTTATATATCCAATAATTCGGTAGTTGGATCGAAAGAAAGGGAGGATTGCGTGAGAGCGTAAATCGGTCAGTATTCCAAATTATTGCTTAGACAGCAAGTGCTGTCTAAGGAGCATTGCGCTAATTGTCGAGCGAATTGCGCGAAACCCCGCGCGATGCGCTCGATGCTGACTGCTGCAGCTGACCGACTTACGTCATCGTGCTACTGACACCTTTTTTATCGTTATGAGTGTGTCACTCATAACAATGTAATCTATCTAGGAAATAGCTATAGTGTTTCTCGCTCCTTCCTGGCCACTACATAAGACCAAGGATCAAGGGTTAAAATTTTATTTTCATATTTTCTCAATTCTCTGAAGTTCTATTCAAGGCCCAAGGGACTCTCTTCGAATGACAAAAATGATACTACACTTTGCTGTTAGGTAAACCTATTGGCTCACTATACACATCGAGAGATAATTTGTTGCTGTGGGTGATTTTCTTTTATAAGCCTTTTAGTGTAAATTTTCTCACGAGAAGAAGCACTATGCCCTCGCCTAGCAGCGATTTCGCGAACTACTCGCGGCTGCTGCGGAATAATGATATATACTGTTGCGTTCGCCCGGCAAAACTGCCTTTCGCTCTCTCACTCACGCACTCACGCACGAAATAAGAAAGACATTTTCTCTTTTTCAAAACTCTTTAATGTAAAGATTGAAATACAGAACATTTTCGGACAAAGAAACAGAGCACGTCTGTTCGGGTTGACAGCTCCGGATCAAACCTGACGAGCGCGTCCACATAAACAGCGTGGTTGCTAAGGAGGACGCCGCGCAGCCGAGAGTCGAAATGCATCGTGCGTCCAGCGCAATCGTAACAATACATATATATATATATATATATATATACCCCTATAACCATTTCTGCTGTGACAAATGTTGGCAACAGATTCTGTTGCCAAAAAGGCGACAAATGAGAAACATATCTTGTCATTGCAAACACTATTAGCAGATATTCAGCAAATATTTAGCAACGTCTGTCATCAGAATACATGACAAAATAATAGTGAACTGCGAGCAGATTTATTGAAAGTATTGATAACAGATTGACGACAAACACCAAAGTGCAAACAATGTCAGCAAATTGCCTGTAGAAATGCAACAACATTTGTGTGTCAAAGTACGCGACAGATTGATACCAGAAATGCAGCAGATCTGTCGAAATGTCA
This sequence comes from Monomorium pharaonis, assembly GCF_013373865.1. Taxonomy (NCBI): domain Eukaryota; kingdom Metazoa; phylum Arthropoda; class Insecta; order Hymenoptera; family Formicidae; genus Monomorium; species Monomorium pharaonis. The sequence continues at coordinate 19,349,277 of NC_050470.1, forward strand.
AATTGGCAATAAAAAGTGCGGCACCGTCGATAGGCGGCTTACTTTCTCGGGAGTAAAATGCAGTCAAATCGCTACATAAAGACCACTCGCAGCGCGAAGGTAAGCAAAAATTATCTTCCTTTGCTGCGCCTGCGGAAGAGTCCGATGTGGCGGAGGACCGCCACATTATACTTTTATGATACAGAACTGGTAGTATTTTTATTTTTTTGGAATGAGATTTAACTACAAAGAAATTTAATGAAATTAATTGCACCTAGAATAGATGATATAACTGCGATACAAATGGAGAAAATAGATAGGTCAATTGAGGCCCCCCTATAGGAAATATTAGATGCTAAGGAGAGGGTTGGGTAAATTATTTAATCTGTTCCTACTCCTGAATTAATAAATCTTCCCAGGAGATTGCTTACATCGATTCTCAAATAAAATTATAACTGTGATGAAAGAAGAAATGAAAAGATTCGACAAATCTGTCACTAATCTGTTATCATTTATGAATACAGATCTGTTGCATATTTGGCACAAATCTGCTGTGAGTTTACGTTGCAACATCTGTTCTCAATTTGCTGCGTGAATTTGTCATTGTATTGCTAGTGACAGGTCTGCTCTGGTGTTGCACCCAATTTGATATCAGGATTTGATAACAATTTTTGCTTGCAATTGGGGCGCACTCGAGGACACAGTAAGCCATGGTTTTGGCAGCCTGATTCCGCAAGAAATTTTTAACAGTCTGCTGACAATTTGGCAGCAAATGGTTAGCTGGGTATATATGTATATGTATATTTAGTTTCAGTTTACTATTGCGTTTTAAGTCTACAGTCATATCAGCACGCAGTTTATAGAACTGAAAAATATATTTAATAATTGTTATAAATATATTATTAGCACTTAAGATTTGCTTTGATCGGAAAATGGCATTTCGTATTATTTCTTGGTTATTATTATTGTAGGTGATGACAAATAATGAAGACGATATAAATAGCTGTGATCTGTCAAATAAAGCTGATGCGAGTGAAGAAAATGCATCTTTATTTGGCGTAAGTGACATTTGTTTAAAAAAGAATGCATAATAATATATAATATTATATATAATAAATGTGTAGTTTGGTCTGTCTGTCTGTTCGACGTGTAACTTGAAAGAGGCACAGCATTTACAAATTATTTTTATATCATCACATTTACTGACCTAACCTCGAGCTGTATTGAATTTGAGCGAGCTAGGACTGTGCCATTCCTTAGGATGGCATCACTGTCTTGTATAATATATGTTGATGCATTTTTATACAGAGTGAATTTATATTAATTAACTTTATTATTATTGTTGCAGAATATTTCGGAATGTGTATCAGCTGATAATAATGATCACCCATTCGATATAAAAATACCGTCAAACCATGCTGATGAGAGCCAAGATTATGCGTCTGTATCATTTGATGTAAGTGAATTTGCACACTGATAGTAATTTGGAAATTAGAATTTTGTATCATAATATTGTTTGCAGGATTAATCAAGATACAAATTAACAAATTAACAATTACAAATATGGTGACTTTTTGAATGCATAATTGTTTTAATAATGATACTAATAAATCAATTTTTTCACTTTGCATAAAAAATATAATAGTTTACGATAAAAATAAGCAAATAAAGAAAGAAATTGTAATGTTAAAATTTGTGTATTGTTATCAACAGAGTTACACATTAAAAAACAGGAAATTTTTAGTTGTTAATACGTCGATTAATCTTGCAATAAAAAAAAGAAATACTTTCGCACAAAACTTCCAGTACAATCGATATGCAAACTCTGAAAAAATTCTGAGAGATTTGATTTATGCAAAATAATACATATTTTATTTTTTTATTATTGCAGAATATGACAAATAATGATCAATCGACTGATGGAGAAAGCAACAGTGATCTGAACCATTCTGATAATGAAGATGAATTTGAAGATGTCAATGACCAATTTCAGTATGCCTAATATGTTCCACAAGTGGACGATAATTTTGTACGTATGCTGATTTTACAAAGTTCTATTACACAGGCACACAAAAAAAAAGTGGTTGGTCCGGCGGACTAGACTAGTCAATCCTTATGTATTTCGACCCGCTGAATCCGAATCCAAGGTCAGAATTACAAAGTTAGCTCGCATTTTCTAACCTCAAAAAAATTTTTTTTTTAATGTTGGTCCGGCGAACCAGACTAGTCAATCCTTATGTATTTTGACCCGCTCAATCCGAATCCAAGATTAGAATTTCCGAATTAACTCATTTTTTCCTAACCTAAAAAAAAAATTTTTTTTTATGTTGGTCCGGCGGACCAAAATAGTCTATTTTCATGTATTTTGACCCGCTGAATCCAAATTTAAGGTCAGAATTGCTCAATTGGCCGGACCAAGATTTAAAAATATTTTTTTTTAGATTAGGAAGAAATGAGCCAATGCAACAATTCTGACATTGAATTTGGATTCAGCGGGTCAAAATACATAAAGATAGACTATTCTGGTCCGCCGGACCAACATTAAAAAAAAAATTTTTTTTGAGGTTAAAAAATGCGAGCTCACTTTGCAATTCTGACCTTGGATTCGGATTCAGCGGGTCGAAATACATAAGGAGTGACTAGTCTAGTCCGCCGGACCAACCACTTTTTTTTGTGTGCCTGTGTTATTAAAGCAAAAAACTTTATTTAAAGTAAATTTTCCAAAATGGTAACCACACTTGAAGTCCAGTGTACAGCTATTTTACTCGTCCTATCTGAGTTTTTATTAGTAAATTTTTTAAATATATATTTATTTCAATGCACGTTTATAAAAATTAAACAAAAACTTTTAGTTAAAAACTTTTTTTAACGTTAAAATAAATATTTTTTTCTTACGAAAGAAGAAGACCTAACATATAGGTTTAATGCTTTTGAAAATGTTTGTTGATTGATATTTTGAACAAATTTAAAACGGAGTTATATAATTTTTCGTCCAGTATATACTTTAAAAAAATAGGGGAACAAGTAATTAATAAATAATATCATATCCCACATAACACCAAGTCGATTGTTAGTCGACTGTCAGTCGGCAGAAGAAGTCTAAAGTCGACTTTAAAGTCAGACTGAATGTCGACTTATAGTCAACTAAAAGCCAACAAATGACTCAACTATAGTCGGCTTTCGGTCAGCCATTGTAGTCGACTTTAAACCGACTATAAGTCGACTTTTAGTCAACATTAAGTCGACTTTTGGTCAACATTAAGTCGACTTTTGGTCAACATTAAGTCGATTTTTGGTCAACATTAAGTCGACTTTTAGTCAACATTAAGTTGACTTATAGTCTATTTTTCGCATTAATAATTATAATAATTGGAGTAATAATAAAATACGTTACAATAAGTAAGTTTTCACCGAGAGTTCAAATCGTGTTAGAGTCGAGCCAATTAGCCAATAGTTATGCTGGTTACAACAAAAGTACCTAATTTCCATTATGATCAGCATATATAGCCGTTGGTTAATTGACCCAACTTTGACCCGATTTGTACTCTCGATGGAAACTTACTCAATGTTGTATATTAACATACAATGTAATACAATATTTATTCTTTCTTTTTACAAAGATTAATAATATATAAAATATATTTTTTAGAATATATGGATTGAAATATAACATATTACTTTTTAAACAATTTATCACCCGTATCCTGTCGCCAGATCGTAAAATGTCACTTTTTTAATAATATTGCTCGTATCCTGTCACCAGATCGTCTCAACCATTCCTGCATGCATTTTTCTATTTCACTCACGGTGCTTTTTCCTTGCATCAATACAGTTTCTATAAATGTATTAATAATATATTATAATAATATAATAACAATAATAAAATAATAATATATAATAAAAATATTAAATTAATACCAATGATTGTATCGGATAGTCTTGATTTTCTTAGAAACAATTTATTTTTTTGTCCTGTCCACGTGTATGCCTGCGCAACTTTGTAACCAATAGTTTGCGACATTATATTTCTAACAAAAATTTTTGGCGACTGTTTCTCCACCCACTAGTGACATTTTCTGAATCTACAAATATATTTCATATCACATTAATATAATACATATGCATTATTATATTATATAATATGTATATTATATAATATATAATTACAAAACTAGCTCTATTTATTCTTTTTTTCATTGCGTTGATGGCTTTAATTAATGACAATATTAACTAACTAAATTAATATTATGTTAAATAATTAAAACATTCTATAAAATTAATATTATAATAAATTAATTATATTAATTAGTCAATTATTAAATTAAGTATGAATTACTTTATGATAAATAGAGCAAGTTTCAAATCTCGACACCTCATTTACCGTAATCATAATGCATGTTCGCATTAATAATTTGTAAATAACAAGATACTTACAAATTGTCGCCGAACATCAGCTCTATCCAGTTGATTATTAAACGCTTCAATTCTCTCCACCGTAGTGAGGGGCAAATTTGGTAAGAGAGAGAAATCGACCACCTGCACTTCTCTTTCATTTTGTACTTCTTGTTTATTTTCATAAAGATGAATAATTCGATTAAGTTTACGCTCCAGTATAGCTAATTTTGCATTAATACCACGCCGGCATATTCCTAAACAAGAAAAATAAGAAGCATTAAAATAAACAATTAAATTTACTGAATTAAACTATTACCATTGCACATTATTCATAAAAATCTCTTTTGTTTCGCATTATATCTACTAGTAACGTAAATAAAACAAAATTTACCACAACATGTGTGCTCTAAATCATTAGATTGGTTTCCCAAATTTTCGTCCCAAATTTCGTTCCCAAATTCTTCTGTATTGTCAGCTGACATTATTTTTGGCTGGGCTGTTGAAGCTTTTTTCTGTCCCACACAATTGGTTTTTGCTGTTTTCGGTATTTCTGTAAATAAATATAAACATGTAAGATTTATTATTTATGAACATTCATATTCATTATAAAATTTATATTACGTAAAATTTAAAATATACCTTTTACAGTTTTGTAACTTTTTTGCTTATGACCACAGTTTGTTGCTTTCTGCGTTTCTAAAAAACAATATAAAAAATATAAAAAATGTCAACATTTACTTTTATATACAGCTTTTCCAATCAATATAAATATAGCAATTAATATGATACCTGTGTTACTGTATTGTATTTCTTCACAAGAATTGTCAGAGAAATCTGACAATTCTTGTGAAGAATCATCTTCCAGCAGTGAATTAGAATCAAAAGTATTATCAGAATTTGGAGTATCATCGGCCTGATTTAAGTCACTGGATTCGCATGAACCTGGTTTAGTGATCGCTTTATTAATCTTAGGCTGCAAGTCAGAAACATATCCACTTCCCACTTGTGGAATATAATTCGAGGGCAATTTAAGACGCATCTTTTTTGGTTCATCTAAAAATTTTCAAAATTGTTATATTTATATATAAAAAAAAGATTTATATTGTAACTTGAAGAAAATCCCTCAGCCGTCTGTACCGACAAAATTAATCTATGTGCAATATATTGATGTAGTAAATATTAACGAATAAATGCGACGAAAATAGGACAAAAATGGTAATTTTGTTGGTAGTTCGTCGACGGCTGAGGGATCTCCTTCATAAACTAAATTTCTTATAGAAATGTATTCTATAAATACCTTCGTTGCTTGTATCGCCATACAATTTTCTCTTCTTTATAAGCCTCTTCTTTGAAGCATACTTATCATATGCCTGTATATTAATATTATTAATATTATCATCTGACGCTGACATTTCGCCCACTACTTTTTCGACCGATCGTGCATTTTGGTACGTTTCTGTAACGTTTTTAAATAAATATAAATTTATTTTCACATTTTTATGTAAAGTTAGCGGCACACGAAGCTATTTTTCATGCTGGATTGCTTACGATGTAGTAAATTACTAGAAATCCTGATGTGTGGTGCAATTGTAGTAATAATTTATGAAAATCGCAAGCAATCCGCAGGAAAAAAGCATCGTGTGCGACTGATTCAAGATATACATATGTAAAACAAACCATAAGGACCAAAGCTCTTATGAAATGTTAATTCGTCCTAATCATCACACGGCGGCATCTGTTTTATGCAGGCTTGAGTAAGCTGTTTACTTTTTTTTAGCATTTTAAATATTGATCACTCGAAGTCTATCCATATCGTTGGTACTGTTATGCAATACACATCATATAGCAGTACGTAAAACGCCATTCTGAAAAAATAATATATGAATATATATATGTATATACAGGGTGTTCCAGATTAACCGGAGGAGCCGGCATGTACGTATTCCTCATGAAAAACTGAGTCGAAAATGTCAGTAGCAAAATCTTGAGGGATCATTAGTTTTCAAATGGTAAGCCTTTGAAACCTTCCAACCACAGGCCGTGAAGCTCGCGCTGTCAGGCGCGACGCAACTAAGCGGCCGGCTAGTCGCTTTGACGAGTATCGCTAAACGGTACCGAACGAATATAAATCTGTGAAATCTCTATTAATATTTGTTGCTGTATTCTTAAATCGAGTCCAATTTAATTGATAAAAAATAATATCAATTGTAAATTCGATAAAACGCCATTTATATCAATAAAAATTATGTGTTTCTGAAATACGTTTTATGTATAAATAAATTAATAAATAAAATCAATATTAATTAAATTATTTAATCAAATAATATTAAAAACATCAGTCGACAACATTTTCAAAACTTTTTTTCAAAAAGTTCTGTCACAAACAGTATTAAAAAACATTTACATTTGAAATTCGCATTTGATGTAAATAAATATTTCATATTTAGGAAATGAAATGAACGAAATTCCGAATTATGATATAAGAGGAAAAGGAAGTAATACTGTGAAGGCATCGACGTAAGTAAATAATAAGTATTATTATTACAAATTACATTTTGAATAATATTTTAGAAAAATATTAAACTATTAAACTTTTTAAACTTTTAATTGATGAGGCGTTTGCAACCATTACGCCTGAAATGATACAACGATCGAGAGAAAATTTGATTAGACGTGCTCAGCTTTGTATTGAAATGGGTGGTGGCTATTTCGAACACCTACTCTAAAAGTTTCTAAAATATTATTCAAAATGTAATTTGTAATAATAATACTTATCAAGAGGCACGGTAGTGCCTCGCGCCAAGTGTATGCGCAGCGAGGCACCACCGTGCTTCTTTTACGCGAGACGTCGTTTGCGAGAAGACCGTAGTTATCGGATCTCAATAACGACTTAATTGATTGATTTCTAAATAGGCTTAATGGATAGCTTACATCCGATTTATATAATACAAGTGTTTTTATTTTTCCGCTATATGACTTACGAGCGGAGATATCGCGATTAGAATTTTTCGCTCAA
>NC_050470.1:19657166-19858166 GCF_013373865.1 Monomorium pharaonis
ATAACCTATTAAAAACTTTACAAAGATAAAAAAGTATATCAAATATATAAACGCTTTTAAAAATAATACGAAATCAATACATTTAGCCAAGTATAATTGAAAAAAAAAACTTAGAAAAATTTTATAAAATCTATTAAAAAATTATTTAAAAAATAGAAATGTTACAAATAATAAAGCAGAAACTGATAGAAAGTAAAACAATACTCAAGCCACATTAATCGCATTCTTGTGTATTTATTGATATCAATAACATAGAATCTTGGAAATATAAAAAAAATGTGAGCCGGGCACGCCAAGTTTTTGCTTCACTATAATCCCGTTGATTGATTTTAATCATTTAAATATTTAATTTTTTTTTAATATACTTGACTAATTGTATTGATCTTAAATTTATTTTTGACAGCACGCGTTTATGTACTTCGTTTATCTTTTTTCCGTTATAAAGATTGACGCATAGTTGGCGCATTTACTTTATATCAATTATTTTGTAAAAAAGACAATAAGATAATAAAACAATAAAATAATAAGACAACTTACCTAATATAATAGTTTTTTTCTTAGAGGCGCACACACACACTTGGCGCCTTTTTTTACCTTTTTTTAAAAAGGTAATTTTGTTTGGTAATTGTAATACAGAAATATTACGTTATAAAGTAACAATTAAAAAAATATATATATATAATGTATCTAATATGCAACATAGATTTCATATATGTAATATATATATTATATTATTAAAAAATTGAATTAAAAAAGATATCAAATCAATGTAAAAAATTTTTAAATACTTGAAAATTTTTAAATAAAAAAATTTAACTATAATTCTTATACATTTATTTTACCTATTTTTTAAATTTTTTTTTGAATTTTTAAAGATAATTTGTTTCTTGTAATAACATAAAGTAATAAATAAAAAAAATCACTATAGATTTAATAGAAAACATTAACGTTCAACTTTAATGTTCAACATTGTTCAGCACTATTCTTTGATGTTTTATGCTATATGTGAAAATTATGCAAAATCGTAACTATTATTTACATTAATCTTCAAATTGTTTAGCCTTTTATTGTTTAAAATATGTAACAAAAATGTTACTTATACTTTTGAACTAACTTCTGAATTTTTACATTTGCATCTCAAAGTTCCAGCTATTAATTGCACATTTTAAAATTTTTCTTTGCTTAACAGTAAAAATTAATTTAAGGATATATCACGATATTAAAAGTTTATTTCATATTAATAAAAAAATCAAAAGTATATTTTTGATAAAAATGTATTACTGCAGAAAATGTCACTTCGAAACAAGTTTTCCTTCAAAAATTATAATAAGATCACCGTACCGTCATTAAATAATCATCAGTGTGACTGTGTAGAAAAAATATTAAAAATAATAAGACTTCAAAATACTAAATTTTAAATAAATTAATATTTTTTAGATCTATTTTTTCATGTAGAATTAATTAAAATAGCATCTTTATATTTGCAAATATAATTAAGTTACTTTCATTCGTTCATTAATTGATTCAAATTCACATTATTAGTTGCTCTATAAATTAAACGCAGTGCTCTATATTTCGTGAATTTATAAAATAAGTTTCCGATATTATGTATCTGGACAATTAGTTTCATGATTGTATGTATAGAACTTGGATTTCTCTTTAAATCACACAACAGATTTTTATACACATATCGCTTCTCATTACCCTTATTTTTTAACAACACTATATATGTATTTTATGAGTAACGTAGTAGACAACCGTTCACACTTCACAGATATTTCACAATAATTTTCCTAAGCTCAAAAATTCTTTATTATTCACATGGAACATTATTCACACAAAAATATGCCAAACGAAGAACATCGATCGATTATTATTCCAGGAAATTTTAAACACTGGTAGACTTAAGAATTAACATGTCTCTCGAGAATAACGATATAACAATACTAACAATTACTGAAAGAGTACAGTACAACTAGCAGGGAACGAGTGACATCCGTTTACTAAACCGGCATGCCGCGATGACGTTTCGAGCAACGTCAGTTCACCTTTGCACGCTTTCAGTTATTGATCGCGTCTACATCGTGTCGAGCTGTTCTCCCTCCACACATCTCTTTCTCTCCCTCTCCTCTTTCTATATCTTTCATTCTCCCTTCACGCCATGCTTCCGTAGCATCCCAAATATGCTCCTCTAAAAAAAAAACATCTTATATTTAAGATAAAACTTCATATATTTTAACTTAAACAATATCACAGATTTTCTTATTCCAACCAAAATGTAACTTTAATTATTAAACCAACAATTATTTTAAATGAAAAATTACACACACACACACACACACACACACACACACACACATTAATCTCTTCTACGAAAATAATGATACCAAAATGTTTTGCGCTAACTATAATAATGGATATTTATATGAACTAAAACATCTACTTTATTAATTCTTTTTTATTAATACTTTGTCCAGTATTCATTGTATTCCAACACAAGTATAAATTTAATTATTAAACTAACAAGTATTTTAAATAAAAAATTATACACGCGCGCGCACGCACAAACACATATATTGGCTTCTACAAAATAATGATACCAAAATATTTTGCGTCAGCTATAATAATAAATATTTATATGAACTAAAACATCTACTTTTTATATTCTTTGGTTTACATTTTTTTTGTTAGTATTTTATAATTAAAATATTGGCTGCTTTGCGTCCATACAAGGATGGAATGAAGAATAATAATAATGTAAGACAGACATATAAATCTTTTATTACAACTAAATGTTTTCTTATAAAAAAATATTTTTCTTCGAAAAATTTGGCGCTGCTAAACTGAATACGAGAGAGAGAGAGAGAGAGAGAGAGAGAGAGAGAGAGAGAGAGATTGATTGATTGATTGATTGATTGATTGATTATAATAATGCCCTAGCAAGCTATGGGGCAAATAAAGATATAAATTTGATAATTACTATATAACAGAGGATAAATAACGTGAGCAGAATACTTAACTAGGTTAACAATGTCATTTAATATAAACAATATTTTGTAAGTAAGTAAATAAGCTAAAAATAAATAATAATATACTGCAAGAAATTATGATAATACAACCGCTTTACCAGATCAAACATACTTAAGTATATCTATAGACTAGAAAGCAAATAGAGATAAAATAGTACAACATAATAATATAACAATAGATAGATTAGGCAATCCATAATATTTGAACAGCAATATTCAAGCTCAGTGGTCAGTAACTTAACAGACAAGTGTAGATCAACAAGACAGCTACACTCAATAACACAACCATCAATGTACAGTTCCCATTAACAAGTCTTCTTCAGTTGCAATATGATTAAATAGCAAAGACTTAAACTTGGAAATGGATTGAGATTACACTAGTTATTACACTAGGCAAGGAATGGACAGCAGAAAGGTGAAATGAATTATGATAGATCATTGTTCTATGGTTTGGAACATGAAACATCTCTGCCATCCCAGTTTTAGCTGAGTGCCTCAAGATCTCATCACGCTTTTGGAATATATCAATCAGGTACGCAGGAGCAACATTATATATAAGAAACATTAACACACCCAAGAAGTATTTCGTTGACCAGACACACTGAGCCAACTAATTGGTGCCTAAAAAGAGTAATGTGTTCGTCTCTACAAATTGAAAATAAAACGAACAGTACAATTCGCAAACTTCTGCAACTTCAAGTCAAGTTCGTCAGTAAGATCGTGATTAAGAGGCACGGTAGTAACTCGCGCCAAGTGAACGCGCAACGCGAGCCCAACCGTACTCTTTACGCGAGTACGCGACTTGCGAGCACCCGAGATTATCGGATCTTAGAAACGGCTAAACCGATCGAGTTCCAATTAGACTCAATCGAAACCTTGGGGTCGATTTACATTAGAAAACTATTTTTATTTTTACTCTACATGCCCTATGAGTGGAGATATCGTGATGCAAAGTCCGAAAATTTCATTTAAGATACGTCGTCGTCATTATCATCATCGTCAACCTTGTAGGTATCTCTATGGATGCCGGCATAAGGGATGAAATTCCATCTCGTGTATCTGCTACCGTGTGGCGTTCGCATCGTCACTATAATATCGTGGGCACCGTGTATGTAAGTTACGTGGGTCGCCAGCAAGGCTGCCAGTTTTGATGCTCTGCCACCTAGTCGGTGTGACGCAAAGCTGTAGTGGTAGCAACACACACGGAAGAAGCCGTGTACATGTGAGTGCCGAGCAGCACACGTACACAGTTTCTTCCGTGTGTGTTGTCACCACTACAGCTTTGCGTCACACCGACTAGGTGGCAGAGCATCAAAACTGGCAGCCTTGGTCGCCAGTGGCTCGCTCGCCACGCGTCAGCTTGCGTGTGTTGTGCAATGTAAGGTTATGTTATTGTTGTACCTTGCGGTGCAACAAAATGATTTCTTGCCGTACCTTACGGTGCGACAAAAGATCTTTATGGATTCGTTGCTGCCCAAGGAGTAGGAACTCGCGGAAGACGGCTTTTGTTGGCAGGGTCCACAAATCACTGACTCAATGATGTTATGATAATGTAATAAAAGGTTTATTCTTCTTGCAATACACAATAGTTGCGGTCGGCGAAGGTGCCGCGTCGTGTTGCACAGAGTTGATTAGATGACGGCGTGTGACTCAAAGATAGCGCGTCGTATCTTTGCTCGCTTGAGGTCTTGCCGCGGCTAAGTCCCGAACTCTTTCGTATTCTAATCGTGCGGGCCGTACGTATCGGCTTGATTATCTAATGTCAGATCCCGCGGGCCGCTGTACGGCAGCGGCTTAAGCAGTGCCGCAAATTTGGTATAATAGTAGGGCAACGGGCCCTCCGCATGACCATATATGGTCATTCCTGCGCGCGGGAAATATTCGCGAGCTTAACAACAATTGCTAAAACGCAAATATGCATTTCCGGTGGCATGATTGTTGCTAAGCTGGGCTTCGCTAAATTCCTTAAGGTGGCTGGTGCGTTGACCAGTGCGATGACCGGCCGACAGCGCACAACCCAGTAAGCAAGAAACATTGATCAATATTTTTGAAACGTTAATTTTAAAGAAATTTCTTAACATTATAACTTAACATTTTATAAATATTTGTAGAATGTTACTTAATAATATTGCTGTCCTAATATTATTAAGATATTTTAAAAACATTTATTATATGTTATTTAAACGTTATGACATAACGTTTGATAAATATTTTTTAAATATTACTTAATAATATTGCTGTCTTAATATTATTAAAATATTTTAAAAACTACACTTATTAATATGTTCTTTAAATTTTATTAAACGTTATGACATAACGTTTGATAAATATTTTTAAAATATTACTGAATAATATACCGTCCTAATATTTTAAAAACATGAGTTACATACGTGTTTTAAATGTTATTAAACATTACAACATAATTTCATAAATATTCTTAAAATATTAGTTATTTAATACATAAAATCTAAACATTTAATAATTTTATAGACATAAATTAAAATATTTTTCATGTGTTTATAATACGAATTTTATAAGAACTAATACAAAAAATTAAAAGTTTAAAATTTTTTAAGATTTAAAATTTTATTAGTTAAAATATTTACTTACTCATATAATACTAAAATTATTTATAAATAATTGTATTTAATGTACTAAAATTACATTAATTTATTTATTGTTTGATATAAATATTTTTTGTAGAACTTTAAAAAAATCACTAAGTTACTATTTTTTATTAATATTTTATAACATAATTTTAGTGTTATAAAGAACAGCAAGAACTGATCTTTTTATTAAGTTATTTCACGTGTTATTTCACACATATAAAAATCAGTGAAAACTAAATTTATATTTATTTATAAAAATCATCAATAATAATAAAGCACAATTCACGAAACTGAGCACGTTTACACCGTACGTTTAGTTCGTTACCTATACACTATATTCGATCCAAACACGATAGGTCACAACGATGTAAACACTCGCGAACTTGTTTGGGTCAGGTCACTTTTTCACGATCCCTAACCCATTTTAGGCCACACAACGTAATGCGTGTAAACGGTGGTGTACTATAAATAAAGCGGTTAAGTATATCAGCAAATGCTAATAGATGGGTCTGCTTTATAGCATACACATATAAACTACTTACCTACATTAGTCCAAACTTATGTATAGGTTCACATGGTGTAAACAATTTGTTACTAGCCTATCTTAGGTCGCGGTATAGGTCAGGGCATAGGTCAGGTCGTGCAGTGTAAACTAGGCCACTGTCTTGCAATCTCACGCTGTGCGTCATTTATAGCGAATTAATCATAATCTCACGCTACGCCTTAGTTACAGCGAATCACTATCATGTCTCCCGAAATTTATTACAACTTAGTTAAAATTAAAATTATTGTTGGAAGATACACACACACACACACACACACATTAAACGGTATAACAATGCATTACTTCACAATGCTTCACAAAACTGTCATTCATAATATAACCTCAACATGATGTTGTGAGCAAAGCACTCACAACCAATAAAATAATATGATAGAATATAGAATATTAAAATTGAATTAAGAAAGGATATCATATAGCTCGCCAAGGAAGGCTCGTTATCACGAGATGTCAAGTGACACATGCCTCCCCAGTAAGCACAAAAACATTGCTGCAACGACCTACTAACATAGTAACGTTTCCAAGTATGTAGTTTTTAACGTTGTATACAACGTCATTATGAATAAACTTTGACTTCAATTTAGAAGTTTCGGTAATGAAATAAAATGTTAAAATAACATTGTAAAAATGTTGAAATAACATAATTATAATGTAAGAAAAAAATTAAATTTACGTTGTTTCTCAACAAGCATGGTTCTCCCACCATAGTCGCATTGGCGTTGCTTAATATCTACGGTCGCCCATCCAACTCTGAACCGCCGTCGACGTTGCTTGACTTTGAAGACCCTACGCAACCTCTCTCTCTCGCTCTCTCTCTCTCTTTGAAGAATTCCACTGCCGCTTTCCGTAAAAATACCGCCTTCCGAAAAATCTCTGAAATTCGAAACAAATGGACAGCCACAAACAAACACAAATTCGTAACAGCAACGTCCTCAAGCTGTCGCACTCTAACTTTAAAGAAACAAACCGCTCTTCCCTAACAAATCGCCGCACCTCGAGACCAGATTTCTCCTTGCCAAATCGGCCCCGCGAAGCCTCACAAAATTCAATTCGCTCCCCATAGGGACGGGCATTCCGCGCGGAAATGTCCCACTCGATTCACATTCATTCTTTTTAATGTGTCGCTAGAGCTATCGTTTCCGCGGTCCCATCTCAACCAACCGCGCGCGAAAAGAAAGAGAATTGCATGGGAAATTCACGCAGAGACACCTGACGTACGTGACAGATTTTACTTTTAAGCCATGCGGCGCCTGTTCTCCGCCCGCGTTAATACTCGCGCATGGAAAATTTACCGGCGCGCCTGACGGAGCGCTGTCCGCGGAAATATTATGGGAACAACTTAGCTGGTTTATATTCTTCTTCATGTCCCTCCGCGGGTACCGCCACCACGAGCTGAGAACGAGTCCTTTCGGTATCGAAGCAGCCCCTGACGTCCCCTCTCCTCCCTCAATTATTGCAACTCGCGCAGCTCCGCACGAAGCGAATCAGTCTCCATCGTCGCACCTACCGGTATCTGAGACTGAATCTTCCTCGAGAAATGTGTGATTGATATGTCTTTCACTCTCGCACTAGGAGTCACCAAAACTCACGCGCGTTACGCAGGATCCGTCAAATGGATCCCGGACGAGCTCCCAAAATGTTACGCACACGCCCGCGGAAAGGAAGAAGACACATAACACTTATAAATTAAGCGACTTTATTCCGGCGATAATACATACGTCCGTCTCAACGTGAGACCCAGAGACAATTCTTGTTTCTTCGCGTTGTCAAGCTAATGACAGTTGACAACGCTCTCCATGGAAATCAATATATCGATCAGTCAGAACAGCTAACCAATCAAACGGGCAGGGGCGTAACAATATAAATTTATTATAGATGTATTAAACATTTAATTGAGCTACGTTATTATCCGATTCATCTTTACACTGGTGTGGATGACACATGAAATGCTGTGTAATATAGAATTGTGCATCAGTTAAATGTTACTGTAATTGTCAATCAATATTAACAACTAAAATTAACTTTAATAAAACTTTAAATAAATATTTTAAATAATACTACTTTTTATTGTTTGCTTTACTAGTAATGTATATAATTGTTGGTATCTCGGTGATAAAAAATGGTTCATATCTTTACAACATTATTAGTATTTAACCGATGCACAACTCTATAACCAGCTTAACATTACACCTTATCTTTTTTAATCATCAACGTCAATGTAAAATTAATTTAACAAATAGTAACATAGCTCAGATTTTACAGTGATGTTGATGAGATAGAGATAAAATTAGAGATAAAATATTATGCGATATAGAATTGTGAATCGGTTAAATGTTGCTGTAATTAACAATCAATATTAACAACTATGTATTAATTAGCTTTAATAAAACTTTAAATGCTTTTAATAATAGTAATTTTTATTTTTTATTTTAGTAGTAACATATATAATTGCCAGTATCTTGGTGAAAAAAGATGATTCTTAACCTTATAACGTTACCAATATTTAACAACTCTACGTCACACTTCATTTATTTAATCATTAACATCAATGTAAAATTAATTAATCAGTGAGTAACAAGTTCAGATTTTATATTGGTATCAATAAGATAGATAAGATGTTGTGTGATATAGAATTGTAATCAGTTAAATGTTGCTGTAATTGTGAGTCAATATTAACTATTAATTAGCGGCGCCAAGTTTTTGTAGTAAAATATTTATTTGTAATTTTTGTAAGTAATATTTGTAATTTATTTGTATTAAAATACTTATATACCAGCTCAATATTATGTCCTTTATTTCTTGCTAAAAGGCTTCCTTACAATTGTTTCTTTACAGGCACGCAGCAGCCTTATATCGGCGTACAGCTGCCAATAATTTAATACGAAAGGCTGATATTTATAGTTTGATCTAAAGACAAACTTAAGACAATCTTAAAACCGTATCAGACTAAAGATTGAGACTGAGATTGAATTGGAATTTGACCATTCAAAGCAAAATTAAAGAATATTGATTTTGTTCCTAATTGATTACATTTCAATTCAATCTCAATATTAATCTCTAGTCTGATACAAGCTTAATGGAAAATCAAACTATGAATGCCAGTCAAAGAATAAACATCTATTTTTATAAATTGGCGCCTATTTCTTTATATCATTATTTTTGTAGAGAAAAAACTTAACACTCATTTTGTAGTATTTATTTTTAATTGGCGCAAAATATTTACATATCACTATTTTTGTAGAAAAATTAATTTGTGTGTGTGTGTGAATACAATAATTTTTTATTTTTAAATAATTGTCACTTTAATTATCAAAGTTATACAATTTCAGGAATGTATACTACTTAGGTTGCATTTGATCAACAGTTTTATCTTGGATTTGTGATCTTTACGTTATAAAAAAATATCACTTAAGTTGAATTTATCAAAAGTATTCTTGGATTTTATGATTCTTTTCCTTAAAGGAAAACCATACACTTAGCGCGATTTTTTACCTTCTTAAAAGAGGTAATTTGTTTTGGATATCATGCATTTTGTAGTATTTATAGATTATACATTACTTAGGTTGAATTTAATATGATCAAAAGTATTATTTTGGATTTTGTAATTTTTTTCCTTAAAGAAAAACCGCACACTTGGCGTGCTTTTTTTACCTTTTTTAAAAAGGTAATTTGCTAGACTACATAGCAGTAGTAAATTAGTGATAGAACAAGGGAAGTAACAACTTGACTCAAAACTGCGTTGATAATAAATTTTTATAGTATTTTAACCTGTAAAGTGTAAAATAAACCTTGCGAGAGACAGCTGACACATAACCTGCCCAAGAGAGATTTAATCGAAACTCCACTCCCAGGTTATGCACCTCATCAACATAGAGTAAAGTTACTTCCCAGTCGACACATTTAGTTGCTGCTATATAACTAGAAAATAACAACTTATATAACGAATACATTATAACAATTATATTATAGTTTTGTAATTTTACTGTTTTCTTCAACATAACTGTCTTAGTCGATATATTCAGTTGCTGCTATATAACTAAAAAATAACAACTTATATAACGCATACATCATAACAGTTATGTTATAGTTTTAATGTCTCCTTCTACATAACTGTCTCAGTCGACGTATTCAATTGCTACTATATAACTAGAAAATAATAATTAATATAACAAATATGTTATAACAGTTATATTATATTTTCATAATTTTACTGTCTTCTTTACATAACACCTCCAGTCGATACATTCAGTTACTACTATAAAAGTGGAAATTAAAAAATATGTGACAAATATATTCTAACATTTATATTATAGAATAATAATTTTACTACGCCCGCACACACGACGTACGCTCAAGTGGCGTGCGTGCCCCCATAAACGAGACATTCTTGCTGGCGGCCGAAAACTTACCAAGAAATTACGTATCTTGATTAGCAGTCGAGTTCAAGTCCGCATGCGCACCGTCCGCGTGTCAAGGTTAAATAGTTAATCCGCAACGAGTTTCACGGCGATGATGTGACAGTTCGAGGTTAGTGACGTGCACAAAGTTAGCGGCGAGTTACTTTTTAATTTTATGCCTAATTTGCATATTACAACGTGGATTACATCGTGGAGGGAAATACGGCTGTGCCTAATTTGAAAATTAATATAAACGTATAATCAGACAAGTTACACAAAATTTTTATTGTCTGTATGGAATAAGTATTCTGAGATAAGGTTAATACTTTGTGTTGTTTTATTTTTAGTGATATTAAAGGAAAGAGAAGAAGAAGAAACACTTAATCTGAATCTAATGGAAGAATAGAAAAAGAAAACAGAGTAGCCGAATAAAAAAAAGATTATAATTGACATTAAAGCTTGGAATTTACAGTATGCTGCTATCGATAATAAGTTCATCGAGGTTCATCCTCTTTTAAATTCAGTAAACTGTCATATAGAGAATGGGCAGGGCAATTCATATCACAAGACTATTTGAAGATGTACTTTCTAGTTCTTCAAGTATGTCGCTATCTTATAGCAGGTCAGGTAAGAGAAAAGTTACAAGTGTTATATTTTTATTTAAAAAAATATTGTATGCAACTGTGTGGCTTTTAAAGATAACGTACAATCATCTTTTTTAGATTAAAAAAAATGTGAAATCTTGTCTAAAACTATTACAACAAAGTATACAGTGTTACCTACAGCTGGCCTGCCTGATATGGTCACAGGCTGTAATATCGGACATATGTTTATATAGATGCCAAGGATCATCTCTATCTACGTCTTAGTCTATTTAGTAACTCTCATGCATTCCATGCGAGCTGGATATACAGATAAGGCACAGAAATATACAGATAAAGCTTTTAGTCAAATCGAAAACTGAAAAGTAAGTATTTAAATACTTCGTCCCTGAAACAATTTATTCTAATTAATACAATTCTCTTCATGCATTTATAAAGATCACATTCAAAATTTTTATTTGATTTTTATTTGATATTTTTGATTCTCTAACTTATTTTTTTATAAATCGAGCTATACATGAGAGGAAAGATTATAAAATAACTACGAGTCGACTTCTCAAATATGGAACAACACGTCATCCCATATTTTACTTTTTATTCTCTTTGCATCAGTTTAATATAGCATTATATTTATTGCTATTTTACAGTTAAGATTGTAGTCAAATTGTAATGATACATTTATAATTATATCAATTGTTCTTTTATAGTTATTGATAATAAACTTATTTTGTTTGTGTTTTAATTAATGCACTTGAAACATATAATCATGTGCCGGCTTGTAATGGAAAACAAAAGTGTAACTCTTATAAAAATTTCTCAAGCTTGTCAACTTTACAGGTGACAGCTTAGGTTACTTAAAGGTCATAGACCACATTCATGATTTCCATAAGAACCACGCTTTTGTTTCCTATTACAAGATGGCACATGATCATATGTTCCAAGAGCATTAAGTGAAACATGTATAAAATAGATTTATTACCAATAACTGCAAATGAACAATAAGTATAATTATAAAAGTACAATTACAATTTAACTACAAATAGAAAATTTTTTTAATGTGATCTTTATGACTGTATGGAGAGAATTGTATTAATTATAATAAACTATTTCTGGAACAGCAAAGTATTTAAATAATTACTTTTTAATTTTTCAATTTGACTAACAAGGGAACCTCGCAAACTCGAAAATTCAGATTTTAATGAAACTTGGCATAAATGTGGGGGTGAATAGATGAATTTAGAAATTTTTAGTTGGTGCCCAAAAACGGTTTGAAGGGGTGAAACCACCCTTCGAAATTGAGACGATTTTTGTGGTTTTTCGATATATCTCGTAAATTAAACAAAATATAAAAAAATGTTTTATACGAAAGTTTTACACTATAAATACCTTTATTTAACAATGTTATTTATTAAAAAAAAATGAATAGCGTAGTTAAATGGAGATATTTATGCTGTAAAACTTTTGTGTAAAACATTTTTTAATATTTTGTTTAGTTTACGAGATATATCGAAAAACCGCAAAAATGTCTCAACTTTGAAGAGTGGTTTTACCCCTTCAAACCGTTTTTGGGCACCAACTAAAAATGTCTAAATTCATGTATTCACCCCCTCTACATTTATGCAAAGTTTCATTAAAATCAGAATTTACGGGTTCGCGAGGTTCCCTTGTAAGAGCCTTATCGGTATATTTCTGTGTCCTATCCATATATCCAGCTTGCATAGAATAATAATTACTAAATAAACTAAAACAAATAATTCTTACAATCCTTGGGCATACATATAAACATATCTCGGATATCGCAGCCTGTTATCACATCATTGACAGGCCAGCTGGGTAATATTATAATGTGTATATTTTGTTGTTATTATTTTAGATAAGATTTCATGCTTTTTATTAGTTTCAATACATTGCAAAAGAATAAACTGTTTACTTCATCCTATCTTTTTTCATAAAACTGTTATAATTGGTACCTTCAAATAGACACATTCTGTTGGCTACACTGTTAATCCGAGCTAAGTTAATTATATAATACATGTATGTTATAATATTTTATATTCTAAATAAATAAAACATTGTCAAAAAATTGTAACTAGAAGATTATTTATGTACGCATGTATCAATATCTATTTATATATATTAATCATATATTATCTAATCTTTTTACGTATATGCAATGTAGCATTATTATAGTAGGTATATGATAAATATATATTAATTTTATATGTATGTTACGTTACTAAATCATCAACAGGCTGAATTATTTTCATAACTATTATAGATCTAAAATAACTTTGTTATAGAACTGTTATGAAACTATTATAGTTTTGATATAAAATTATTATAAAAACTAAAAATGTAACATGTATGTAACATTTATCAATTATCAAGTCAAAAATTTAATGTGTATGTATTATCACTTGTACTTTTGAGTAAGGGGAAAATTTTTATATAGCGAAAACATAAAAATTACTTTCACGTTACATAAAGCGTGATGTAGAAATTTGTAGACATTACATATATGTTATATCACTGTGTCGACTGGGTTGATTCACCACAACAGGTGATAATACATTCAAATTAATACTATTCGTGTAAGTACCACTACCCGATATCAAGATTTAGGATTTATCAAGATTTAGTTTCAAATCGTTTAGAAACGCATAGTTAACAATTACATTCATATCATGGCAAATCTTTGCCAATCTTAAGTGAAGTTCAGATGGGAGGTAGCCCAGATCTAGGTGTCATCTGGAAATACAATATACTTTAAATGTTTCGAGGAAGCGCCAATGTTATTGATACATATCGAGAACAATAAGAGGCCAAGCACAGAATCTTGAGGAACCTTCGATGACATTTAGAGCCATATAAATTCCTAAAAACCATCTACTATCGTTTGGCATCTGCCTGTAAGGTAGGAATACATCCACCTCAAGGATGCCTTAGAGAATTCCATTTCTGCCAGCCTAGTCAATAAGTTGGTGTGTGAAGCTGTATCGAAAGCCTTACTAAAGTCAAATAGTACCAACAAGGTAAGACATCTCATATTAGCAGCAGTCCTAATATCGTGACATAGACAAAGCAAGGCAGTCTGAGTACTATAATTTCTGGAAAACCAGATTAGGTGGGGATTAGATTCAGGAGATTATTCTCATCTAATAAGAAATCCATAATCTGTTTATGGACAAGTCTCTCATATATCTTTGACAATTCAGATAGATTTGCAATGGGACGAGTATCTGAAGGCGTTAACGGTATCTTAATCTATGATAGTAGACGTATAAGCTCACTTTCAAATTAATGGAAAGTAAGAAATATCAAAACAAGCGTTAAACAATAAAGTTAGCTCGACAAACCATGGGGCAATTTTGCATATCATTAATGGAAATATATGGTCCAAAAGAGGGAGATTCAGAAATCGTTCTGGATACAAGTTGCAAAATTTCACTCGAGACGTGCCGAAAGTTAAAGTAAGGTTCAGTATGCCTAACAGTATCAGGGACACCATTGAAATCATTCAAGGAGCAGGGTGGTGAGGTACTAGAGATAGACACATAATGTAAATTTAATTTATTAGACGTGAAAAAATTAAGAGGAGAGGATAATGAGGACCTAACAATCCCCAGTCCAGCCAATTGTCTCCAGAGAGCACCACAATCATGAGTATCAACCAGCTTACTATAAATATATTCACTTCTAGCACGCCTCAAGTCGACAATAAATGCATTACGAAAGTCACAATAAATTTCAAGTCCAAATAAACTGTTAGCTCTTTTTGCTCGCTTATAAAGCAACACGCACTTTCTGCTACACGCCTGAAGCTCCAGAGTGTACCAAGGTACAGGTCGTCTAGTGGCCTCAAAAGATCTAATTAGGGCATAAGTATCAAAAGCATTAAGCAGAGAATCCTAAACCTAAACAGATTTTAGAAACCGATTAACAATTTCGGTGAATACTAAACTATCGAGAGACAAACTATTAAAACCAGAAAGATGATCTAGCCTTTACAGAAAAAGCATCCCCATCAAAATGACTCATCTAATTTAATCAATGTGTGCCAGCAGTGAATTTGCATTGAACTGTGCAATCCGTAGTGAGGATGTAGAGCGTCCGATATTAGCTTGAGATATTGAATTCAGCTTCAGCGGTAGTCAGTCAAGTTTCTCCAGATCATCTTTCTTGTTGACACGAATAATCGGTGTACCGTCATGCTTCCTTGTACAGATCTGTCCATCTCTGGTCCATATATCCTTCCAACCAAATTTAGCAGCACGATCTTTGACTTTCCGTAGAAAGTTATATGTACTGAGATGAAGAAACTCGTTAATATAGATGTGGCCAGATTAGTGAGTAGAAAAGATTTCTTCAATAGTGACAAATTCTTTGGTACGTTTCTTTTTAACAATGTGATTACTAATTTAAGATGACTTGAAGCGTACAATTAGCGATTTAGACCGATTCTGCGAGTTATCCGCAGTAGAGGCTAGAATGCCCAAATTAGTATTTCTGCAAATAAAGATAAACCAGTCGCAGCCCACATAGAAATTGGCATCGAGTGGATGTCCAATGGACGTCCATTAAACTTCCACAGATCCATAAGACGTCTATGTCCATGGTGGAAGTCAGATGGATGTCCATTAGAGGTCTAGTAAATTTTCTTAGCTCCATTGGAGGTTTACCTCCATGGCGGAAGTTAGATAGACGTCCATTAGGGATCCAGTAAACTTTCATTGGCTCCATTGGAAGTTTACCTCCATGGTGGAAGTTAGATAGACATCCATTAGGGATCCATAGCTCCATTGAATGTTTTTTTTTCCATGGTGGAAGTTAGATAGACGTCTATTAGGGATCCACTAAACTTCCATAGCTCTATGAAACATTTACTTCCATAATAGAAGTTAGATAGACGTCCATTAGGGATCCATTAAACTTCCATAGCTCTATGGAACATTTACTTCCATGG
Source organism: Monomorium pharaonis (assembly GCF_013373865.1). Taxonomy (NCBI): domain Eukaryota; kingdom Metazoa; phylum Arthropoda; class Insecta; order Hymenoptera; family Formicidae; genus Monomorium; species Monomorium pharaonis. The sequence continues at coordinate 19,673,329 of NC_050470.1, forward strand.
TGAAAGTTACCCAAACAACACGCTTATCAGAATGAAAACTTTAAAAGAACTTTTTTAACAAAACGTTTAGATATCTTGAAAATGATGTCAAAATGGTAACATTTATCAGAGACGTCTATTAAGAGAGGTCTTTGAGATATCTCATTGAAGAGTTTCATTTAAGTTTCTTGAAAATGTTATCCTTATGACATCAGCTAAATGATATCAACTTAATGTCTCATAAAAGATATCACAATGCTGTCCGATTTTTGAGCCGTCCATGTGCGTCGTAGTTGAAATCAGACAACACTATAACACCCTGAATGAGAGATCCATTTGATATTTAAAAAAATTATCATAAAGATAATGTTTTCAAAAATAACAGTTTGTCTACAATTACTACGCACAAAAAAATGCACAAAATCTAAATTCATCATGTACTGAACAAAAACAGGATAATAAATGTACTATTCAATTTTTTTAAGAATATATGATCTATATAGTTAACCATCTAATTAACCATTTAAACGCTTCAAAATATTAATGCTAAAGATCGATAATGCACGTCAGTGAACCTAGCACCCCCACCACTAAAAAAAAAATTCGGACCTATCTTATAATTTTCTGCTAATTATCTGCTAATTTTCTGCCCTAGTCCCGAATTTTTTGCTCCTACCCGTTTGCAGGAAATTAAGATCAAAAGTGGGGATGCTAGCTTTACGTAATGCTAGCACCCCCACTAATAACAAAAATATATAAACAAAAAATCACACATACTAGAATTTTCTGCTCATTTTAGGCTTTAAGAAACTGTAAATAAATATCAAAAATATCGAATGGTTATCCAAGTACCGGTACTCAAAAACATTATACCCAACATTATATGGGAAAATGGTTAAAAACAAGCTACCAGGACAATACCATACCAGGACAACTTTAAAACTATTTCTTAAAATATTTAATTTGCAAAATAAATTTAAAAAGTCTAAAATTCACAAAAATACAAGAGTAAAATACCATTACAAATTTATTTGCTGCATCGATTGTGGTATCAAAATGTTCCCCTATTTTTCTGGTCTTAAAATACCAAGTCTTGAATTTTTTGCTCAACATATAACTTGTGCAACTTAATTGTTATTCCGCGCGTGCAAGAGTAAACTACCTTAAAAAAATTATTTGCTGCGTCGACTGTGGTATCAAAATGTTCCCCTATTTTTTTGCTCTTAAAATACCAAGTCCCGAATTTTTTGCTCAATATATAACATATATAATATATATAATATATAATATATAACATTGTTGCACAATTAAGTTGCACAAGTTATATATTGAGCAAAAAATTCGAGACTTGGTATTTTAGAAGCAGAAAAATAGGGGAACAATTTGACATCACAGTCGACGCAGCAAATAATTTTTTTAAGGTAGTCTACTCTTGCACGCGCGGAATAACAATTAAGTTGCACAAGTTATATAATAAGCAAAAAATTCGGGACTTGGTTTTTTAAGAGCAGAAAAATAGGGGAACATTTTGATACCACAATCGATGCAGCAAGTAAATTTGTAATGGTATTTTACTCTTGTATTTTTGTGAATTTTAGACTTTTTAAATTTATTTTGCAAATTAGATATTTTAAAAAATAGTTTTAAAGTTGTCCTGATATGGTATTGTCCTGGTAGCTTGTTTTTAACCATTTTCCCATATAATGTTGCAGTATAATGTTTTTGAGTACCGGTACTTGGATAATCGTTCGATATTTTTGATATTTGTTTACAGTTTCTTAAAGCCTAAAATGAGCAGAAAATTCTGGTATGTTTGATTTTTTGTTCATATTTTTTTTTATTAGTGAGGATGCTAGCGTAAGCTACGTAAAGCTAGCACCCTCACTTAATTTCCTGCAAACGGGTAGGAGCAAAAAATTCGGAACTAGGGCAGAAAATTAGCAGATAATTAGCAGAAAATTATAGGATAGATCCAAATTTTTTTTTAGTGGTGGGAGTTCACTGACGTAGATAGATCGCAATTTCCATCAAATTATTAAAATTATGAAAAAAGATAAAGGACCCCGCACAATTTATATGAAAAAAAAGCTCGGTCAATTTCCTTGAATTTTTTATATATTGTAATACTTATAGCCCTAATAAAAAATTACAATTTGTGCGACTTTTCTATGCCTAGTTTCGGAGATAAAAATTTTTGAAAATTGCCATTTTAAGGTTTACTACGTGAGTTTGCACTTGTCAACTTGCTCGTATATGTATATATACACATATATGTGCATGTATAAATGTTCGTGACACTCTTTGTGTATGTGTGTGTGTGTGTGTGTGTGTGTGTGTGTTTGTGTGTGTGTGTGTGTGTGTTACAGCAGAGATAAGCACAATCCAAACGATCTAATACTCATTAATGAATAATAACGTTGTAATTGTTGTAAGATAGAATAACCGATGTCAGTTAGAAAATAAAAAGCCTTTATTAATAATAATTCTTCTGGAGAGGCTCTTCTCAGGCGGAGGGTTCAGAAAGTCCTTGCGCTCATAACCGGCGCTCTTTTTGTATTCCATTGGAAATGCTCTCGTTACCAAGATCAGACCTATCACCGATGGTCTAAGTTTCTTCGGATGTTGGTGGGGGCATCCGAGAGATCATATGAATTTGGTCTCTCGAACCGATAACGTACTCTCGCTCGGAGAAGAGCCCTCGTCAAACAAACAAAGACAAGCGGTCATCGCCCCGCTCGCTGCTACCGCTCGCATAAATCGCTAACAGTTTGGCCGTCCTGATTATTTGGCCGTCTCGGCCAAGCGTAAATAAAACACAAGATATTCTCTATTTCGCTAACGTTTTACATTCTGATATATGGGCGCATTTGATCTGGCGCGAGTACACTTGTATAGGGTCGCTGGGTTAATTGAAATCCATCGACGTCTGTGACAACGTATCGATCATGGTTCAATACCTTTTTTACAACGTACGGCCCTTTATATTTCGGCACTAATTTTTTATTAATTCCACTCGTAGTTTCTACATTTCGGATTTCAACGTAATCACCGACCCCATACTTGCGCGCGCCCTTTCGTCGCAAATTGTACCGTTTGGCGCTTTTATTCTGCACCGCGTCTATTCTTTCCCGAGCATTTCTTCGGAGCAAGTCTAAATTTTTCTCTTCGTTCACATTCTAATTTATCCAATTACGTAACAAATCGTTTGGTTTTCCGCGCTGCTCAAGACCGAACAATAAACGAGTTGGTAATTCATTCGTCGCGCGGCAAACGGTATTGTTTAACGAGAACTCGACCTGGTCTAAGACACGATCCCATTTAGACGGCGTCTCGCTTAGTTTCGCTAACATCGGAACTATCGACCTATTAAACCGCTCGACTTGTCCGTTCGCTCTCGACGTGCTCACCGCCACTAGCACGTGCTCGATTTCTTCGCATTTTAAATACTCTTTAAACGTGTCCGATGTAAAACACGTTCCTCTATCTGAAATCAGTCGCTTGGGCCTGCTGTATGCGCGGAAATAATCACAAAGGTGTTTTAACACTTCCTCCGTCGTGGTCGATTTACACGGATAAAGCCGGATAAATTTCGTAAATGCGTCAACGCTCACCAGCAGATGCCGATAACCTTTCCCGGTTTTTTCTAGCGGACCTACATGATCTATGTGTATTGTCGAAAACAGCAAACCTTCCTTTGGTATACTGTGCAGACACCCCTCCGCCTTCCCGCTCGACGGAGAAAATTCGATGCATTTTAGGCAATTGAGAATATATTCCTGCACTTTCTCGCGCAAATGGGGAAACCAATAAACCCTTTTGATGTTCTCTACGACCTTATCAATCCCCACATGACCGAGATCGTCGTGACACGTCCGGATCATGTTCGATTCCATTGACTGTGGAACGTAAAAGCAATTTTTTGTACCGATCCTTTCGATATACTGATCCGTCGCGTAATTCGTAATATTTCACGTCGCCTTCTTTGAGTTTCTTTCGAATTTTTACGATTTCTCCGTCGCGATCTTGGCAAACGGACAAGGTTCTTTCCAACGTGCTGCCCTCGAGCACGAATATTCCGTGGCATCGGCTAAGCGCGTCGACGTGTGCCATTCTTTTCCCCGGACGGTGAACAATCTCGTAGTCATAGTTCTGTAAAAAGAGAGCCCAGCGCGAGATTCTCGGATTCACGTCTTTCTTACTTAAGGTCATACGGAAACTGTCGCAGTCCGTTACAATTTTAAATTTTCGGCTCGCTAGGTACATGTGGAGCCTTTTTAACGCATACACGATGGCGAGGCACTCCAATTCGAAGCTATGATATCTCGCTTCAGCGGGTGTAGTCCGCTGACTCCAAAACGATACCGGGCGCCACAAATTATCGTCCTGTCTTTGAAGCAAAATACCGCCATAACCGCTAGCGCTTGCATCACAGTACAATTCCGTTTCCGCCTGCAGCGAGTAGATCGCGAGTACCGGCTTGTTAGACAAGTGCCGCTTCAGTGCCTCGAACACGGAATTCTTGGTAGGCCCGAATTTAAAAACAGCGTTTTTCTTTATTAAATCGTACAGCGGTTTCGCCAGCACCGAGAATCCCGGGATAAAACGGCGAAAATAACTTGCAAGACCAATGAATCTATGCAATCCTTTCGTATTACGCGGTATCGGATAATTAAGAACAGATTCTATGTTCTCGTCGCTCGGACGGATACCATCTCTATTTACATAATAACCCAAGTACTTTATCTCCGTCTGCGCAAAGTAACATTTATCAAGACAAAACTGTAAGCGATGCCTTCCAGTTACTTCAAAAACCTCGGATAAGATTTCGATATGTTCCTCTAAATTCTCTGTTGCTACCAGCAAATCGTCAAGGTAGATCAATATTTTGTTTCACCGGATCAATGGTTCAAAAACGGTGTACACAAAACGCTGAAAAACACGCGGAGCGTTTGTCAATCCGAATGGCATACGGAGATATTCAAACTGTCCTAGCAGCGTTACAAACGACGTATACTTTACAGATGTCTCATGCATTTTTACATGATGAAATCCGTCTCTCAAATCTAAGAGCGAAAAGTATGATTTGTCTCGCAGACGATCGATATTGTCATCAATCAACGCGGTCGGAAAATTATCGCATATTGTAATTTTGTTTAGCTCGCGGTAATCCACGCATAGCCGATAACTGCCGTTTTTTTTCTTTGCCAGAACGATCGGACTTGCATACGGCGAGCAACTCGGTCGAATAATTGCTCTCTTTAGTAGTTCGTCTAGAATTTTCCTTAACGTTTCTTTATCGGCGTACGACAATCTACGCGGACGTAAACTTATAGGTTGCTCGTGTTTAAGCGCGACAACCATTTCAAAGTCCGGTGTGCACTCCTCTTCTCTACAATTCGCGAGATAGCTCGATTCAAAAACCTCACGAATTCGCGCGGATTGCCTTTTTTCCTACAGCCGGATTCACTTTCAACTCGTCGCTCGGGCGAGTAAAGTCATTGCTGTCGATGTGCACGAGTTGTTCTATCGCGCGGGCTTCCTCGGCCCCCACAAACATAAAAGTTTTTCCGAAAGTGATACGCAACCGCCTCGACGCAGTAATTACACGCTTCGTCAGATACATTTCTCGCCGAGATCTTCACGCGGATCATACATGGTTTTGACAATTCGGCGGGCTGTATAACATTCGTCGATGTCGTTCGCGCCGCGCTTTGAGACATCCCTGCCGTCGACGATTTCGCGCGCTTCGGACACTCTCTTGCCATGTGTTCCACCGACCCGTACACGTAACACATTCTTTTCGCGGGCCCCTGCTTACATTGCGTAGCAACATGCCCCACCTTGTGGCATCGGTAGCACTTCCGCATTCTCTCCATCGTCGGCAGCGTCTCCTTCACTCCGCTATTAGTTGCTCGTGCCTCATCTTTCCTTCTAGAGTCACTCGTCCTCTTGTAGTCCAATTCGATTTTTCCGAATGCCTCCAACAGGTCGGCTACTGTTTTGTAGTTCATTAGGCAAGCCTGATTCCGTAGTTGCCAATCCGTCACACCCTCGATGAGATAATCCACAATCTCGTCCTCTGCGATAGGTATCCGGTTAGCCAGAATCATTTTTTCGTGATAGTAATCGCAAAATGATTCGCCTCCCTTCCAAATTCGGGTTTCAAATTGTCTCTTCAATTCTAGTTTGTCGGGACGCAGATCGAACATCCGCTCCATCTCTCTGAGCAAGCCTTCCACGCTCATCGTGATATACTCACTCCTCGAATAAAACCATGATAGCGCGCGTCCCTTTAATCTTGTACTGATTAGTACGCGCGTCGAATCCTCGTCCAGCTGATAAGAATGCTTCAATAATCTCAGTTGCTGCTTCCACCTTTCAAATGCGTGTTATTCGTCCCATCAAATTCAATTGATTACCGTGAGCATACTACTAGATTTTGAATAGAGTGGGAGGATATTTAAAGACTAGAATCTCCTGTTTAACGATGCGATTTGATTGGCACCCCATAGCTGCTCAGAGCCTTGATTGACTAGCATGTACATACTACTAGATTTTGAATAGAGTGGGAGAATATTTTGGGACTAGAGTTCTGCCGATGAAATGACGAAGCTGTCATAAGGAAGACAAAATGTCAGATCTTAGATCCAAACGTCTTGCTCAGTAGGGGATGGGGGGCATAAAACGGGGTGAGAAAGAAATAGAGAAGAACTAAAATTACAAATAAAAGCTTCGTAGGCTACAAGGGAAAGAAAGGAAGTTAAAGAATGAAAGGAATTTGGGGATTAACTTAAAGCATTAACGGAAAAGTTAGTCTTTTTTTTGTCGACTTAGTCGGAAAGAAAAGTTATTAAATACAAATTTCAGTATCTTTTGGATTACTATGACTAAGCAGAACAGTAATGTTTTCGACTCTTACATTAAATAATAGTTTCGTATTATGGAAGGGAGTAAAAGAAATATGTGGAGTTTAAAGTAAAATTAATTTTATTTTAATACTCAGACTTTTTCATACAAAATACAGAGCAATTGTCGCAAATTAAATAAAATTTATGCTCTACGTTTTGACAAAATTATATTGACAATTTCGTTACAACGCAGCAAAATCAGTTCCAAAAATATTATATTAAAATATGCGTCGAGGAAAGTTGAATCGTTGATTTGGGTACGTATATTACGTTCAATTTCTTCCCTATTTCCTTTTATTGTTAATTTTATAATCTCACAATTTACATAACTTAGCGATAGTTAAAGTTCGATTTCTTGAATTAAGCAACGCGCACACACATTGACGTTATCGGTTAACAATTTTTAATGTTATAAATGAGCGTTGACACATTTTGCAGTCCCTGAAATGTAGTTTTCTGCATCACTATTGCTACGGAATAGTTTCTCCATTTCTTAGTCGGTGATGAAGGATCCGCAGCATCTTTGGAATTTTTTTCCGAAAAACGATCTTCCTCAGTTTCCTTGTACGTTATTAATATTGATTTTGATCCATAGCTCGAAGTGAAGCACATGGAGATGTTTTTATAGCAATGGCGTTCAGCTTTAATTTACCATCGCCGTTCAAGTACTCACTCATGAGACTCATGTATTCTTAAAATTGCAGCCACAAGTCAGCATCGAGAATAATACCGTCAGCATTGTTACCGCTTATTTTTATTAATGCGGTGAAAACTCCATCGCACGTCGATTACAATCCGATTTGTATTCTCTTCGTATGTGAGTTATTAAGCCCGTACGTAGTAAGCAGCATATGAAGTCGGTCGTTCCTTCCTTCGTCAAAGTTACGTGTTCTGAGATTATCGTGAATCGCCTGGTTCGAGGAGTTATAATTAACACTTTGTTGCTGGCTGGCCATTGTTCTTTCTTCTTCTTCTTCTCCTTCTTCTTCTTCGTTGTATAAAGGCACGGAATGAAACCAGTGAGTGAAATAAGGTGTGTAACTCTCACACTCTCAAATCGAAAGTTCGAGAAGGTTGAAGAAAACTTTTTGTTCGCGAGGTTGACGCTTCGAAGGAAGAATATCGAATTCACATTTACATCACGGGAAATGCCCTCGCCTCTGTTTGTGACGTAATAAAAGTTGCGCACGCAAATGAGACAGTGGTGGGAAAAACCTAAATAAAATTTTTATAAACTAAAATTTTATTTAATTTTTTTAGTTTTAAATAATTACACTACGTTAGCTACACAAAAATTCAAATTACAAAGATTGAATGTAAAAATTTATAAAAATTAAGTATTATTTGATAAAAACATTTTGAACTAAAAATTTATATAAAAAAGTAACGAGTAAAAATTTGAATTTGGAATGTGAAGTAACCATTGGAGACGAGACAAGATCGAACTTGCTCGAACATGTATTCTTTCTTTTCGAATCTAATTGTTTACTGTTGGTTAATTGTAGAATAATAAAATGAGAATGCAATTCTTCATCGACTCCTGAAATTTTTAAAAATCTAAATGTAAAATTTAAGAAAAAGTAATTAACACCAATTAAAGTACGCGCAGTTAAAAATTTAAGTAAAGGGTAAAATAAAAATTTAGAAGGTGAATTACATGTTACAGATAACTAGTTTGACCATGATTCTATTTTTCAGCTAAGTAAGTTACTTTTGAAACAAAAATTATAGAAAATGTATTTCACATTTATTATAAAATGTTTTATTATAAAATGTTATAATATGGAAATAACTAATTTTTGCGAGAATTCCCTTTCACGAGAAAAATAATGAATTTTTCGAGAAGATTTAGACATACGAAGAAAAGTGGCAAACTAGTTTTCCAATAAGGTAAATAGAAAATCACGCCCACTATTCTCGACATTTTCTACCTAAGTCGAGCTTAGGGTATAAATTTCGTGTTCTGACACGTACAAGTGTTAGTTCTTGTGCTTTCGTGTGAGTTGACTTAAGCATATTCCTTCAAGTCGCTTGTGCATGTTTGTTGCAAGTGCGAGAAAAGTTTATAAAAATCGAAAAAATGGATCCGCGCTCAATAATTGTGAAATTTTTTGTAATTGCATGCAATCTGAATAAACAGATTGACAAGCGCGATTACTTTAAACATCTATCTCGTGACGACGACGACAAGCTTAATTATTCGCTATTCGTGCGTTTTGCGGAAAAGGAATGTTCTAGCACAATGCTGTGCATGTTGCACAGAATGGGGTATTGTGACGGAAACGCATGGCTAGTTGACATTATATCTTGCATTGTCAAAGCGCGTCGCTTTGCCACACGGATCCAAGTTTTTTTTTTTAATGGCGCGAGTGGGTGCATCGCTCACTTCCGACTTCGTCAAAACAAGGAGGTGGAAAATCAGAACAGAAGAGTATCAGGTAAAAAGAAAATATTAAATATTAGATATCCAATAAAGTTATCATAAAAAAGTTAGTATTTTATATTTAATTACGAGTATTTTTGTAGGTGAGAGACCAGTAGCGCTGGTAAACCCTTATCTCACACAGTACGGCCGACTAAGTTTGCGGCGGCGTACGGCAGAAGGGCTTGTGGAGGCTGTACCTGCGCGTAAATCGAAAATAAAATTCATTTTTAAAATTTAGTTAAAAGTTTAGTTCATATTAAAAGTTTTAATTTTTAAACGTCGAATTGAAGAAGCCCCTGATGATAATGTAGTAGCAGTAGCAGTAGCATCACCCCGCGTCATTCCCGTGTGGAATTGGACTCTGGTAAGCATTAATTTTTAAATACAAGATATTACTCGAATATTAATTAATATTATTATGCTGTTTAATAATACATAAATTATGATGTTAGATGACGACACGCAAAACGGGTCTGAGGTGGCACCGAGCTCGTTCGACTCAGCGGCATTATTTACACCGGATAAGTATTTTTTTAAAAAGTTTTTTACTTAATTTAGATTAATTTGTAAGAATAATAATAATAATAATAATAATAATAATAATAATAATAATAATAATAACAATGTTATTTTTCAGTACAAGAAAGAGAAAATGGCGTGATGGATGTAGAAGAGGATCCTTTTGAAAGAATGCTAGCAGAAAGGGAGGAACGAGCAATGGAAAGGAATGTTGAAGAAAGGAATGATTGTGAAATGGAAGAAGTGGAAGATGAAAAAGATGGCGATGAGAAGGAAAAAGAGCAGGAGGAGAAGAAACAGCAGGAAGAAGAGGAAAAAGATAATAAAGATGATGACAAGGTGTCGGAGGAGGAGGAGGAGAAGCGGGAGGAAGAGGAGGAAAATAAAGAGTCGGAGGAAGGACAAAACAAAGAAGAGAAAGAGAAAAAAAAGAGAGTAATTCAGAAATAAATGAAGAGGTGGGAGAGGAGGAGCTAGAGCTACCACAGACGCTTGACTCGGAGGCGTTATTTTCACAAAGTAAATTTTTATAATAAGATTTTTCACAATTCAGTACATTTCAGGTAAAAATAATATTATGTTATTTGTTAGTAGGAGAAATCGACGCTATGAACGTGTCCTCCATCAAAGTAGAAGAAGAAAAAAGTGCGCATGAAGGGGAAGAGGAGAGAGAAAGCGTGGTTGAAGAGAAGGAAGGAACGCTAGAGAGAGAGGAAGAGAAAAGGAAAGACGTCGGTGTGGTGCCTTCAGATAATATAACAGTATAATATATTAGTTTTAAATATATTATTTAAAAATATAATTATAAATATATAATTTTAATTATAATTTCAAATGTAATTTTAATTATTTTTGTTAGAAATTACTTACACCAAGCTACGCGAATTTTTTGGGGGACATAGGAATAGGGTGTAAAAAAGGACTGGAACCCTAGAATAATATTTTGTTTAGAGATCTACTTCAACTAATATTTTCAAGTTTTTTCCCTATCTCGCAATTTTAAAACATAACGGAGATATTAACATTACAAAAATTAAAAAATATTGTACAGTTAATGAAACAAAAACAAAATGTATTTTAAAATATTATTATTATTATATCCATCTACGCACGTAAGTGCTTTATTTGTAATTATTTTACCAGCCTCTACTTCAAATAAACAATAATTTATTAGTAATGGAGTAAAATTTATATAAAATAAAATTTTATATAAATTATTTTGTGTTTCTATTATAAAAATTTTTATTTAACAATTACACAGGCACACAAAAAAAAAAAGTGGTTGGTCCGGCGGACTAGACTAGTCAATCCTTATGTATTTTGACCCGCTGAATCCGAATCTAAGGTCAGAATTGCAAAGTTAGCTCGCATTTTCTAACCTCAAAAAAATTTTTTTTTAAATGTTGGTCCGGCAAACCAGACTAGTTTATTCTTATGTATTTTGACCCGCTGAATCCAAATCCAAGGTCAGAATTGCTGAATTGGCTCATTTTTTCCTAACCTCAAAAAAAAATTTTTTTTAATGTTGGTCCGGCGGACCAGACTAGTCTATCCTTATGTATTTTGACTCGCTGAATCCAAATCCAAGGTCAGAATTGCTGAATTAGCTCATTTTTTCCTAATCTCAAAAAAATTTTTTTTTAGGTTAGGAAATGCGAGCTAACTTTGCAATTCTGACCTTGGATTCGGATTCAGCAGGTCAAAATACATAAGAATTGACTAGTCTGGCCCACCGGACCAATATTTAAAAAAAAATTTTTTTTGAGGTTAGAAAATGCGAGCTAATTTTGCAATTCTGATCTTAGATTCGGATTCAGCGGATCGAAATACATAAGGATTGACTAGTCTAGTCCGCCGGACCAACCACTTTTTTATCGTTTGCCTGTGTAATTAAAAAAGAATTTTTTTTGTGGTTTGAAAATGTGAGCTAACTTTGCAATTCTGACCTTAGATTCGGATTCAGCGGGTCGAAATACATAAGGATTGACTAGTCTAGTCCGCCGGACCAATCACTTTTTTTTTGTGTGTGCCTGTGTTATTAATATCACGGTATAAAATATAAATTCTTAAATTATAATAAGATATATTTATAAAAGAACAAAAATACAAATTTTTATTAAACATATAAAATAATTTTGCTATATTAGAACTTTCATAGTAAAAATTTTCTTAATTATATTAAAAATTGTGAAAAAAGATAAACTTTTAAATTATTAATCAGATAAATTTATCTTAGGGTTTTTTATATAAATTTTATCACGCGAATTTATTACTTGAATAACAATTTTTTATTAAATCTCAGCGAAGTGTTGTCTAATTAACCGTTTTAAAATTTTTGTCATTTTCCTTCTTGTCCGACACTTAAAAATTACATATAATAAATTTATTTTTTTGTATTAAAATAAATAGAAAGAGCGCAACCTCTCACTTAATTCTCACACGAACATAGCGTAATATGTTACAAAAATAAATAACGAGTTAATTAACCACACAACGGAATTATTATTTCTTCGTTTACGTTAACCGTCTAACATAAGTCAAGTGAGTATGGTAGGTTACTTTAACGCATTTTCGTCTAACGTAGGGGTTCCAGTAAAAAAAGTAAAATAAGACAAGGATAAAACAGGTACGTTACCTTACCTACAGGTACGTTACCTTGGTATTGTTATTTCCTTGTCGTAGCAGTAAAAAGTTTGAAATTAGAAGAAATAAATTAATATAAAGAATTAACAAGATTTTATTACTCAGTCCAAACTGGCGGTGGTGTTGCGCGAACCGGCGACGATGACGAGGCCACATTAAGTGGAGATAAGCCAGAAAAGAAGGAGGAGGAGGAAGAGGAAGAGGAGGAGGAGGAAAAAAATCCGGATGTTAGACTCGTTCAGTCGTCCCAACATCGACAACATCAGCAGCAACAGCAGTGCCAATCACAGGACGATGATATATTTAGATATATACAATTAATAGCAAAAAATTCGCGGCGCTTTAAAAACTTTAGGAGGGAAGCGTCTTTTAAAATATGGCCGATTCCTGACCGAGCGAATACGATTCAGTGGTTGGAAAACGTGTTCCGCGAAGTTCACGCGTACGTTTTACGTTCGAGCGCTCCAACTGATTTAACGTCGGTTTAACGTTTTATTCGGCGAAGCTAACGCACGGACCGGCCGGGTTATCATTCCATCCAGCACGAGACTTAATTTCCGATGACATATGGCGTCTCGTGAGTTCGGTAGCGCAAAGTGCCGGCGGAATGAACGTAGCGCAAAATTTTTCGGTGAGCGTCTTTAGTGTCGTAGTGCCGGTAGGTTGCGGAGACTCATCCAATAAATTAACTCGCGAAGACGTCGCGAAGCGTTCAATCCTTCAGATTAATAACAATGATAATCTCTGTCTTCCTCGCGCTTTAGTATTGTCGCATATTTATTGTCAACGGGGAAATGCGCGCGAGGGAGATTTACATAGAATGTGGAATTCTGTTAGATGTAAGACATCGACGTTACAGCAAGAATTAGCGCTGGAATTAACGCGTAACGCCGGTGTCATAATCCCTGAAGTTTACATAGAATGTAAAATTCTGTTAGATGTAAGACATCGACGTTACAGCAAGAATTAGCGCTGGAATTAACGCGTAACGCCGGTGTCGTAATCCCCGAAGAGGGGATGTGGAATTCCACAAACTGAACGCTCCTAACGATTTCGCGGCCATGTTCGAAATGGCCACGTTCGAAATGGCCACGTTAGAAACAACCACGTTCGGAATGGCCACGGAAAATATTGCACGGAGTTCAATTTCCCTACGTCCGAAACAGCTACGTCCGCAATGGCCACGTTCGAAATGGCCATGTTTTATTTGATTTCCAATACAATGCACATTGATTAGCGACTTGGACGGGGTGAGTGCGGGAGTGAGTGCCGAGGGCCCCCTTGCACGGGTGGCACTTACTTGGACACGGTTCAAATGGACACGGTGCATTTGGACACGGTGCTTTTGGACACAATATCTTGCGCACAGTTCAAATGGCCACGGTGCATTTGGACAAAAGGAAATTTTATTAAAAATGTATAGTTTTATGCACACGTAAAATTTGACCACCGGATATTTGCACACAAAAAAATGTCCACCGTTCACTTGGACACGTAAAAGTTGCACACCATTTATTTGCACACCGCTCACTTGAACACCATTCACTTGCACACCACTCATTTGCACATCAAGAAATGTGCACCGATTATTTACACATGGAAAGATACACACCGAACATTTCTACACGGAAAGATGCGCACTGATCATTTGCACACGGAAAGATGCACACTGATCATTTGCACACGGAAAAATGCGCACTGATCATTTGCACACGGAAAGATGCACGCCGTTCATTTGGACACAGTGCTTTTGGACACCGTTTATTTGCACACCGCTCAGTTGCACACCGTTCAATTGCACACCATTTAAGTCGCAAACCCATGTGGTGCAGTAAATGCTTTACACACACGCACGCACGCACGCACGCACACGGGGGGATGCAAGAGGGGCAATTGGCCCCCCTCCGCACCCACGCCGTCCAAGTCGCTAACCCATGTACACATTGCGACTTAAATGGTGTGCAACTTTTACGTGTCCAAGTAAACGGTAGACATTGTTTCGTGTGCAAATATCCGGTGATCAAATTTTACGTGTGCCTATAACTGGTGTACATTTTTTAAAAAATTTGTTTTGTGTCCAAATGCACAGTGTGCAAATGCAACGTGTCCATTTGAACCGTGTGCAAGTGCACCGCTCCCCCCTTGCACCGTGTGTGTGTGTGTGTGTGTGCAAAGCATTTCTCTGCACAACATATGTTTGCAACTTTCCACGCTAAACAAAAAAAATTCATTAATATTGACGTGGGTAATATTGACGCGTGGCCAATAATGACGCGTGGCCATTATTAACGCAGGCAATATTGACATGTCCAATATTGACGCGTGGCCATTATTAACGCAGGCAATATTGACGTGTCCAATATTGACGCGTGGCCAATATTGCCAATCCACCCTGTGGTCAATCGGGATCGTTCCCAATATTGACGTAGTCAATATTGACATGCTAAATATTTACGTGGCCAATATTAACGTGGCCAATCGGGACCGTGGCCAATATTGATGTGAGCAAACGGGTGCCACTCATAAAAATTCACTAATATTTCAAGGTTATATTGTTGACAGATGTTCAATCTTACGATAATACCATTTTACATTTGACAATTTTAACTATAACTTACTGGTGGCGCCAACTTTTGTTAAACGGCGGAAACTTATTTGTACGCCTAATAAAAAAAAATTGTAATTTTTGTAAAAAAAAATTGTTTTTTTATACAAAAATAAACTGTATAAATTATTTTTTAATTAATTTTTTGGGTTCATCGATGATTGTTTAACATTATGTGACTAAATATTTTTGAGAAAAATCAATCAATCAAACATTTTTTTCTTCGTCGTGTACACGAATTAAAAAGATCACGTTTTCGGGAAAATGCGTTTAAAGATTTCGATGCAAAAAAGTAATAGTTATTTGGAAATTAAAGTGGCCTGAAGCTAATCTGCTATACCAACGCTGTAGAGTAGTCCCTCTTCTTGCTCGTGAAACTCATTCTGGTGTAATTGAATGGATCTAAGTCTCTCTCGATCCTCTTTCGTGGAATGGAGTCGGCGATGCTTTTCCCTCTTAATGCGCTGTGAGTCAATATTACAGGCGAAAATTTTGCATTCTGACAAGTTATTGAACCCGAAAATTCAGAAAATTCTGTGAGTCAATATTACAAACGAAAATTTTGCATTCTGACAAGTTATCGAACTCAAAAATTCAGAAAATTCTAAAAAATTATACGCAAGTAGCAGTTCGTTCCTAATAGAAAACGATTTTTTATTTCTGCTAACTTTCACTTTGAGGGGGTAAAACACTCCTTCGAAAAAAATCGGTTTTTTCCTTTCCATGTGAATATCTTCGAAGCTATAAAAGATAAATATAATTAATTTATGTTTCAATAAACCATTTTCGAGAAATAATTATAAACGTTTCCGCATATACGCTATCCGTATATAGACTATCCGTATGCTATTCATGTAAGCACTGAATTCTTTACGAAAACGACGACGATACTACAATTTAAGAAAAATTACATTGTAAAAAATATAGACTTTGTTTTTGCGGAATAACTACCAATAAGATATCGAAAAAATTGTATCTAAAGTAATTTTTAAAAAATTGTTAGCAGTTTTAGTTATTAAAATAGTTTTGTAAAGCAATATTTAAATTATTTATAGGAAGGAAAGATGGCATCAGAGTGTATGGAAGTGAATGTGTGAGCTCCGGAATTAAAAAAAGAATAGTGAAGAATGAAAGTGGAAAGTTGGAAGACAAATAAGTGAAGAGGAGATCGAAAAGAACGGAAGGAAATGAAGGAAAGAAACGGAAGAAAGGAATAAAGAAGCAAAAAAGAAGTGAAAATCAGGAGTCAAGACGAGGATGAGTAGGCAAGACGGGAACAGCAAAGGAGTTCAAGGAGGGGGGGTAAAAAGAAGAGACGATGGAGCGGAGCTGGGGAGATATCGAGAGATCTGGAGAGGACCAATAGGAAGAGAAATAGAGAGTTGTTCGAGAGTCAAAAGTCCGGTTGGCGGCACTGGGATAAGGACGGCGGTAGCGTGTTTGTGAACGCAGTGTTTGCGAACGCGTGATCTGCCGGCAAAGACAATAATAAAGACAGCAGTTAAGTGAGAGATTGATAGTGGAGAGAAATTAATAGTTGGAAAGAAATGAGAAAAAGTGAAAAGTGAGAAGAGAAATGGAAATAGATAGAAGAAGAGCTGAAAGAGGTAAGAAGGGAATGGGGAGTGTAAGTGAGGTATCGGTGGAGCAGAAGAAGATAAGGAGAGAGCTGGGAAGACTGGGAGAGATGACGGAGGAGACGGCAGGTTTGGTGAGAGGAAGAAGGAGGGAGAAGACCAGAAGAGATGGAGGAGGAAGAAGAAAAGGAGCAGAGGAGACGTCGGAGACGGAGAGAGAGGCTGAATGGAAACAAATGGAAGAGTAGGAGTAGGAGTACAAAGATGGCAGATCGGAGAAGAAGGAAGAAGAGGATATAATAGTTGACAAAAGGATGGCTGATGATCTGAGAAGAAAGAAGAGCAAGGAGTGAGAGGGAAGAAAAGCGGTGGAAGAAGGGAGAAAGGCAAGAAGAAGAGGACGGAAGAACTCAAGGGGAAGAAGAGGACGACAAAGAAGAACAAGAAAAAAACAGGGTGAATCATGGGGATGGCCAAGAAGGAAAGGGAAAGAGAAAAAAGGGTAATGGTGACAAGTAGGGAACTGCAAGTGGAGAGAGAAACGGGATGAAACAGAAAATGGACGAGGGAGAAGAGAAGGAGCGGAGAAGACGCCGGAGATGGAGAGAGGTAAAGTAGGCTGAGCGGAAACGGACAGAGGAGCAGGAGGTGGAGTACGGGGATGGCAGGTCGGAGAAGAAGGGAGAGGATATAATTGCGATGACAAGAAAATAAATGGCTGATGTTCTGAGAAGAGAAAAGAGTAAAGACCGCGACAGGGAGGAGATGGAGAGGAGGTCTAGGAGAAAAGGCAGAGGATAAAGGGCTGCAGGAGGGGGGGGGGGAAAGGAGTGCGAGAAGGGGTAGGGAGGCTATAGATGTAATAGTCACAGATGGCCAGATCAAATCGGAAGTTGGGTTTATGATGCAAATGTAAACGGTTCAGGAACGCTCCGTACAAAAGCGTCTTGTAACTCCTGAGGGAATACAATAAAGTCTATCTATTTCAATTATTTATATTATTATTAACATACATTTCAGATAGCTTTTAAGCCGATCAGTATGTACTTACAACATATATAACAACATGTATAAATATATCATAATATCATAATAACAATAAACGTTATTTATTATTTTATTATAATAATAACATTCATACATTTATTATTTCAGTGGATAATTTTGCAAATCAATAAACAAAATATTAAAACTCTACTTTAATATTAAATGACGTAAAACTATATAATGCACTGATAACCTTGTCTAACTTTCTGATTTACATAATGTGGATATGTTTAACTATTTTGTAAATTACGGATTATATTTTGTACAATAATGATATTCTTCATAAAAATGTTTAAAACAGAAATTCGCCGCACCGATTTATGCACAGCGCATAAAAGCCATTCCACAAATACATTTGGGTATATAGTTTTCATTTTGTAACAGAAATCTATAGGATTTTGAAATTCGCCAGGATGTATTTTTACATATCCGCTTTTAAATCAAGCATATTGGAAAAGATTTTTGAATCTAGGCGAAGAAAGCTGATTATAGGTTAATGATTGCAATTTAATTATTTTGTTACGGGAGTGCAAATTGACATCTCTCTCTTGAAGAATTATATTATCTGAAAATGTTCGCACAAAATTTTTCCAAATCCGAAATCCAAACACATCTAAAGGCTGAATGAGGCTCGTCGTCTTTTTTGGAATTAAAAGTTGTACTTCTTTGTCTTGTGAAATCAACTGCTGTAGCTAACTCGGGCAGTGTCCCGTCCATGAATCAAGTAGTAGCATACTTTTACGATCAGTATTCAGTAAATACACTTCGCTGAACCAAGTTTTGAAATGTTCAAATGTAAGTTTTCCTGATTTTAAAGCTTGGATGTAAATATTAACTAGACAAAAAAGAATTTCTTGCACCAAATGTTCCTGTGGAATCCTTTAAAACCATGTACAGTAGTGAAAGAAAACGTCCGCTTGCAGAAATAATCGGTATTATAGTGTAACTATGTCGTAGAAGATATCGATTAAACCGTTGCTTCAACTATTTTTGCACCTAATTGCTTTAATGTTCGTCCAGAATGTATTTCAAGGTTAAAGCCACTCTCATCTGCATTATAAACTTCTTCGATTTCGATGACTGGGATGTTAGATCTTACATTTGAAACAAACAATTTTGCGATATCTTGTAGATTATTAATATTTTCAAGCATAAATCGCGTTCTAAACGACTAGAAATACGTTGGCGCTGCAAGTTCATATTTAAGAAAAAAAAAACTTAAACGATTGCTCCTTCATTGCTCCATCATAATCTACAATTGCTCCCCTTTTAAAATTAATACTTTTCGAAATATTAACAAAAAACGTAAAATTTTTTATTTTTAACAAAAAACCTATTTATAATAGCTGTATGGAAAAAAGGAAAGTATAAAACGATTGCTCCTTCATTGCTCCATCAGAATCTACAATTGCTTTCCTTTTAAAATCAATATTTTTTTAAATATTAACAAAAAATGTGAAAATTTTTTATTTTTACTAAAAAACATTTATAACAGCTGTATGGAAATAAGTAAAGTATAAAACGATTGCTCCTTAATTGCTTTATCAGAATCTGCAATTGCTCCCCTTTTAAAATTAATATTTTTCTAAATATTTACAAAAAATGGTAAAATTTTTTATTTATAATAAAAAACATATTTATAATAGCTTTGTGCAACTAAATACAGCATAAAACAATTGCTCCTTCATTGCTTCGCATTGCTCTATAATTATTTTCATGATTTATTGCATTTATATTGAAAAATTAACAAATTATTAATTTCACAAGTGACGCCGCCGCCACCTATCGGCGGCCTACCGTAACTGCTTTGCTCGGCAACCGATGGCGGAAATATTCAAACGTTATTGTTTATAACATTGACATTTTCTATTGCTTTTGTTGTTAGAACGATTGCTCTTCGCTTGCTCTGTAGTGATATTCAATCGCTCCACTCGTATAATTAATTTTCTTTAATATTTTAGCAATAAACCATTCGTTTTCTTAAACAAACGTATTTCCTACAGTCCCCTGCGAGTATATTCAACATAAAACGATTGCTCCTTTGTTGCTTAGCGTTGCTCAATGATTACTTTCGTGGTTTATTGCATTTTTATTGAAAAATTAACAAATTATTAATTTCACAAGTGACGCCGCCGCTACCTATCGGCGACCTACCGTAACTGCTTCGCTCGGCAACCGATGGCGGAAATATTCAAACGTTATTGTTTATAACATTGACATTTTCTATTGCTTTTGTTGATAGAACGATTGCTCCTTGTTTGCTCTGTAGTGATATTCAATCGCTCCACTTGTATAATTAATTTTCTTTAATATTTTAGCAATAAACCATTTGTTTTCTTAAACAAACGTATTTCCTGCTGTCCCCTGCGAGTAAATTCAACATAAAACGATTGCTCCTTTGTTGCTTAGCGTTGCTCCATGATCACTTTCTACATATGGTTTCTAGTAACAATATAATATATTATGATACAAATGCATATGAAAATGCGTGAAAGTATAAGAATCTTGTTAATTTTTTGCATGGAAAGTCGCAAACCCATGTGGTGCAAAGAATGTTTTACACACACACACACACACACACACGGGGGGGTGCAAGGGGGGCCTTCGGCCCCCCCTCCCGCACCCTCCCAACCAAGTCGCTAACCCATGTGGACTTTACTTTGCTTGCAATGTACATTGGCAACTCATGTATATTGCAAGCAAAGTAAAGTCCACATGGGTTAGCGACTTGAACGGGGTGGGTGCGGGAAGGGGGGCCGAAAACCCCCCTTGCACCCCCCGTGTGTGTGTGTGTGTGTGTGTGTGTGTGTGTAAAACATTCTCTGCGCCACATGGGTTTGCGACTTTCCATGCAAAAGATTAACAAGATCCTTATACTTTCACGCATTTTCATATGCATTTGTATCATAATATATTATATTGTTATTAGAAACCATATGTAGAAAGTAATCATGGAGCAACGCTAAGCAACAAAAGAGCAATCGTTTTATGTTGAATTTACTCGCAGGGGACAGCAGGAAATACGTTTGTTTAAGAAAACAAATGGTTTATTGCTAAAATATTAAAGAAAATTAATTATACGAGTGGAGCGATTGAATATCACTACAGAGCAAGCAAGGAGCAATCGTTCTACCAACAAAAGCAATAGAAAATGTCAATGTTATAAACAATAACGTTTGAATATTTCCGCCATCGGTTGAAGAGCGAAGCAGTTACGGTAGGCCGCCGATAGGTGGCGGCGGCGTCACTTGTGAAATTAATAATTTGTTAATTTTTCAATATAAATGCAATAAATCATGAAAATAATTATAGAGCAATGCTAAGCAATGAAGGAGCAATTGTTTTATGCTGTATTTAGTTGCACAAAGCTATTATAAATATGTTGTTTATTATAAATAAAAAATTTTACCATTTTTTGTAAATATTTAGAAAAATATTAATTTTAAAAGGGGAGCAATTGCAGATTCTGATGGAGCAATGAAGGAGCAATCGTTTTATACTTTCCTTTTTTCCATACAGCTATTATAAATAGGTTTTTTGTTAAAAATAAAAAATTTTACGTTTTTTGTTAATATTTCGAAAAGTATTAATTTTAAAAGGGGAGCAATTGTAGATTATGATGGAGCAATGAAGGAGCAATCGTTTAAGTTTTTTTTTTCTTAAATATGGACTTGCAGCGCCAACGTATTTCTGGTTTCTAAACGTTGTTATTTTGCGGGAAACAATTCCACATTCTTGAATTTTCAAATCCAATATTTACTTGCCTCAAATTCAGGTAGATCTATTTGGCTTTTTGCTTCCAAGGCCCATGATCTTAATTTCATGTCATGAACAATAAATCTTCTTTCACGAGCTTCTTCAAATTTTTGCAGTACGTATTATTCCGTAATAAATGAAACTTTATCTGCATTTGTTTCACCTTTCTTTATACTCGCTTCTCACCTATATAGTTGACGTATGGATTTAACTTTGCAAAAACGGTTTTGTACAGTAGTTAAAGGTCGATTTGCTTTCTTTCTGGCTTTCCAAAACTCCACAGCTTTTCTCTTATAATTAAAGTCAATCTTCCAATCTTCATCATCAACAATGTATTCTTCAGGTTCAAAACTGTCTTTTTCTTTTTCTGCAGGCGTAATATATTCTACAACTTGTGCTTTATGCAGTTATGATATATCGTCAAAATCAAGTACATAATCATGTTCAAATAATGATACCGATCGTACATCTTGACATTTTTGTAGAATATCGTGAATTTCATTGTGCACTTCAATTTCAAACGATGTTATAGGTGTCTGTGTTGTACTTGCAATTTGAAACGTAGTCGTTTATTACGTTTGCGACATTTAACAGCGTCATTTTGAAGAGAATTATATGAAGTAGGATATTATATGAATCACAAACTCTTCACTAAAATAATTGATTGCTGTCGTAAGTAAAACTGAAAATAATATTTTTTCGACCATATTTATCTGAATCAAAAGACGCAATTACATATTATTTCATTTTTTTGCAATATTAGTTTAATTTATCAGTTATAAAACATTAATCTTATCTCATTTTTCGTGTAATAAATAAATAAAATATTACATAAAATTCTATTTTGATGTTAAATGGCGCAAAATCACATGTTGCGCCAATAATTTTATCGACCTTTCCGATTTATATATAAAGTGGATCCGATTTATATGTGTCTAATAGTTTCTAACGGATAAACAAAAATTTTTTCTAGTAAAAAAAAAGAATGCGAGTGCAAGAAAAAGAACGCCAGAACCCTTTATTAAGAAACCAGAACAGGTATTTTCTTTTAAAATTAAATTTATTGTTAACAAATTTTAATTTAAATGTTTTAAAAAATGAAACTACCAACTGTAAACGTCTTAGCGGGACGTTGGCCTTATTTGTATTACGCGCGATCCCTTGTCTGACCGCGCCACCGTCTGCGTTGCCGGCGCCTATGCATCATCTCAGGTGCGAGCGCTGGCGGCAGCGACGTACGCGATTGGCCGCTTGAGTTAGCGGCGGATGCGAGCAAGGTTGGCGACACTGCAGCGGCAGTAGAACTAGGAGACTCTCCCGAGTTGAAGTTTCTCGTTTAATCACGTGCGTGATTAAACGAGATTCAAACCGAAGCTTGTTTAATTATTGCAGATCGGCCAACGAATCCCTTCCATCCGTCTTCTTCCTCGCCCTTCAAACCATAGGAGCAACGGTCACCCCTTACACAACTGACAAAAGGACGGAGGAGTAAAAAATGGAAAATTACGGACCCATCGATGGAGTACGATCCATCGATTACCCGAAGACATATAAAATACTCTTGAAGAGTATTTGTGTAAAAATGCTGGAAACCCAGGTAGCACCCATATAACATCGGATATTCTATGTATATGCATTTTTTTTCCATAATGTGAAAAAAATATCTTGTATGTTAAATGTATATATATCTCACATGATTCGAATATACATTATGGTATATAAAGTGTATATCTATTAATGTATTTGATATGTATGTACAGTGTACAATGTTAAATGTATATACATCTCACATACATGATTCGAATATACATTATAGTATACAGGGTGTCCCAGAATGAATAATTTTTATTTTATAGAATAAATGAGAATAAAATTTTAAACTAAATGTTCCTTTAAAAATTTTGGCTTAGACTATTATTTACTAAATTATTAATAAATAAAGTTGATCAATCAAACGGCGCGCGGCCGGCATACGCAGCAGCGTAGCGTGCCATGTGGCTCCACGGGCTCTCCACGCGCTTATTACACATTCTCTTACTTAAAACTTTATTTTTATTTTTTATATTAATGAATAAATAAATAAATTTAAATTAATAAATAAATAGAGAAATAAATAACTAAGTAAACTAATAAGTAAATAGATAAAAATAAATAAAATTAGAAATTGTTTCAATAATTTATTATTTTTTATTTTTAGTTGTTAATTATTTATTTGTGTACTTGTATTTATTTAATTATTTAAAATATTTATTTGATTTAATTACTTAATTCTCATAGTTGATTTGGCAGCAATAGACAAAATTAACTACGGAGAGTGTGTTATACAAAGGTATAAAAAAAATTGTTGATAAAAAGTATTAAAATAAATTGTTAATAAACAATTTGTTTAAACAATTTTTTAAAGAATTATTTCAGCATGTGTTTTGTCATAAAAATAGCAATAAAATACCATCAAATGTACGATACTAGCTTCTTGAAAATGACGTCAATAATATGAAAATAATGACGTATTTTTGACGTCAATATATGACGTCGTTAAGATGAGACAAATTTACGTCAGTTTTACGACATTTAGACGTCATTTTATCTCGACATTATGCCGTCTGGTTCATCATAAAATGACCAAAAAATGACGTCAATTAGACGACATCTTGCTACCTGGGAATATGTTGGACAAAAATTATATATCCTTAACGCCAATGTATAAAGTGTTATCGCCCAGGAAGACTTTCAAGTGACCTTAAGAATATTGGATCTCACGCTTTCCGGAGTTATTTCACTGAAGACGAAGGATTCGAGACTGTAGTAGAATGTTTTTTATGCAACAAAGAACTCACGTGGATGCGGCCAAAGATTGTCAAGATTGTGTTAGAAGAGTTTATTTTATCAAAAAATAAAATTGTTGAGGATATAAAGGATTTGAAAAGCATCGAAATATTTAGACCAATTCGTAGTTATGAGTAGATTAGTGTTAGTGCAATAAAAAATAAAACAAGTTTTTAATTATAAGTCTTTTCTTGTTGATTAAATACATCTTTAACATAAAATATACTACCTTATAACATCTATGGCCATTCTATTCACAGCTTATCTTATTTAAAATACATAACTCTATTTTGTTCGCATATAGCAATATATATATATATATATATATATATATATATATATATATTGCTGTCCAAGTTAAAATGGGACACCCTGTATATATATATATATATATATATATATATACAGGGTGTCCCATTTTACTTGGACAGCAAAATATCTCAAATACTAAGCCCCGTATACAAAAATATTTCAGACAAAAGTTGTATGGTTTCAAGGAGGACATAAGATGGTACCATTAGTTTGACCTTGAAGAGTTTGTTGAAAGTCACGTAAAGGTCACTTTTAATTTCTTAAATGGAACGTACCTTTTCTCATTACATATTCTTGTAGCTTATCTCGAGAGCTTTCCAAAACACTATAATTAAGTGTACTTCTACCAAGTACTTTTCGAGTTATGAGGCCCTAAAGTAGTACTTTGCAGTACATTGGCACAAAGTGCAAAATATCTTGTATGTTGTATTGTTATGAGGTCAAGTTGATCCTTACGTATCAGGTTGATTTGACTGACAAAAGCAAGATCAAGGTTGATCCGGCTAGCAAAAGCAAGATCGAGAAGCAAGATCGAGGTTGATTCGGCTAGCAAAAGCAAGATCAAGAAGCAAGATCGAGGTTGATCCGACTAGCAAAAAATTTTAAATCTGTATTAAAGATCTGTGTTAAAGATAATTGAAATGATTATCGATTATTGAGCGAAGCAGATGCGTCGCGGTGCTCGTGGTGCCTGCGAGCAGCGGTGAGTTGTGCCACCCCTGCTTACCTCTTGTATCCGATTCAGGATACTTAAACTATTTTTTATTATATCTAGAAATCTAAGATCTGGATAATTTTTTGCGAAAGAAAAAGTTGACTCAGAATATTACTAAGAATACGTCTATGCAAAGACATATAGTTATTTTGAATCACCCTATATATATACACATGGTGAGCTATTTTAATTAACGCACGCAATTATTTCGGAAACAAAGCATTTTAGAAAAAAATGTTTCAGACAAAAGTTTTATGGTTTCAAGAGGGCCATAAGATGGTATCATTGATTTGACACTGAAGAATCATTTGAAGGTTACGTGAAAGTCACTTCAATTTTTTTAAATTGCAATCCCTATTTTTTATTGCATATTCTTGTAGCTTATCTCGAGAGCTTTCCGAAACACTATAGACAAATGTCTTTTTGTGAAGCACTTTTTGAGTTATAAAGCTCCAAAGTTCTAATATTTTGATAAAAATACAAGATACCCTTAAAATATTCACTTTCTGATAGCCTTATCTTACATTATTTGACCAATCAAACAAGATCCAAGCATGGTCCAGTCAATCAAGGCAAGATCCAAGCATGATCCAGCCAGTCAAGGCAAGACCCAAGCATGATCCAGCCAGTCAAGGCAAGATCCAAGCATGATCCAGCCAGTCAAGGCAAGACCCGAGCATGATCCAGCTAGTCAAGGCAAGATCCAAACATTCTTTTAGCATCTATCGCAGAAACTGTTCAAAGTTACCCCCGTTGGCTTGAACACAATCTAATTCTCTTTGCGAAATGGTCGACCGTTTTAAGTAAGATTGCTTTTGGTATCGGTCTACAATCAATTCGAATCTGTTCAATCATGTCTTCCCTTGTCATCGGTTCTCGTTCGTACACGACATTTTTTAAGTATCCTCACAAGTAAAAATCAGGAGAAGTCAAATCTGGTGACCGGGCGGGCCATGCAACTGGACCACCTTGTCCGATCCATCTGCCATTGAAGTTTTGATCCAGAAAATTATTTACGATTTGTGCATAATGTGGTGCTGCACCATCCAGCTGAATCCACGAATTCTTTGCCTCGTCTTCAAATCGACTTCTTCGAGTAAAACAGGTAAATGATCCCTTAGTAACTCCAAAAAGACATGTCTGTTCATATTTTCTTCAAAAAAATATGGACTAATGAGATAACCGTTGACGATTCACACCAAACCATTACGCTCCAACAATGTTGATTATCTACTTGTTTATGCCAATATGGATTGGCATCTGATCAGTAATGACAATTATGTGTGTTAAATTCTCCGTTATTTTTAAATGCTTCATCAGAGAATGGAACATATTTAAAAAAATCTGCGTTATGCGCAATCATCCGTATGGCCCATCGACAAAACAGTACACGCTGTTGCATGTCATTTGGAGTTAGAGCTTGCGTTAGTGTAATATGGTATGGATATTTTCTTTTTCTCAAAATTCTCATGATTGTTCTCTGAGGTATACCGGTTTGTCTAGCTATTTGACGACTGCTAATATGAGGGTTAATGTTAATAGCCGCTAAGATAGCGAAAACATGTACATCGTCATCAATATATTTATGATTTACGCGACAACGGGTCAACTTACCTAGTTGGGCTCTTATCTTAAGACGCCGTATGACAGTATCATTTGGATGTCGTCTGTTTGGGTATCGATTTTGGTAAAGTCTCGCAACTTGACGATAATTGCCAAAAGCTTCTCCCAAAACTAGTAAAATATCGACAATTTCTGAAGAATCGTAAAAGTTCATAAGCTTAATGGTTCGAATTAAAGTTGCTTGTAATAATCAGCAGTAGTATCGGATTTTGACTAAATAGTTAGTTAGGAATATTAATATGTAATTCAGTGCAATATCATTCTTAAAAAAAGAAGTCAATGTAGTTATTGATATAAGTAACTGGGTTTGGGAAGCTATAAAAACAACTGATTTTGAATAGTCGTGAAAACAACTGATTTCAAGAGGCCGTGAAAACAACTGATTTTGAATAGTCGCGAAAACAACTGATTTTGAATAGTCGTGAAAACAACTGATTTTAAATAGTCGTGAAAACAACTGATTTTAAATAGTCGTGAAAACAACTGATTTCAAGGGGCCGTGAAAACAACTAATTTTGAATAATCGTGAAAACAACTGATTTCAAGGGACCGTGAAAACAACTGATTTTAAATAGTCGCGAAAACAACTGATTTTGAATAGTCATGAAAACAACTGCTTTTGAATAGTCGCGAAAACGACTGATTTTGAATAGTCGCGAAAACGACTGATTTTGAATAGTCGCAAAAACAACTGATTTTGAATATATCATGAAAACAACTGATTTTGAATAGTCGCGAAAACAACTGATTTTGAGTAGCCATGAAAAACTTTCCTCTATCTATCCTTAAATAGTTATTTTATTTATTTAAAAGGTATCATAAGAAACTTAAGATTATCTTAAAAATTTTTAACAAATAAATTATTAAAAAATTATTAAAAATTATGTAATTGCTTATTGCAAATTAAAAAAAAAACTATGTCTTTTTTAATGATTATTATGTGCTAAAAAGTATTATAGTAAGTAAAATCGAAAAATTAATATTTTACGAGGTATTTTGTATTTTTATCAAAATATTGGAACTTTGGAGCTTTAAAAGCTCGAAAAAAGCTTCACGAAAAGACATTTGTCTATAGTCTTTCGGAAAGCTCTCGAGGTAAGCTACAAAAATATACAATAAAAAATAGGGATTGCAATTTAAAAAAATTGAAGTGACCTTCACGTAACCTTTAAATGACTCTTCAGTGTCAAACCAATGATACCATCTTATAACCCCCTCGAAACCATAAAACTTTTGTCTGAAACATTTTTCTCTAAAATGCTTTGTTTTCGAAATAATTGCGTGCGTTAATTAAAATAGCTCACCCTGTATATACAGGGTGTTACAAAAGCATCGGATTTGCTTAGCACCATGCGATAGAGAATGAAAATCTAAGAAGAAACGTCTAACACTATTTTTCGATGTGGTAAATAGTTTCGCCTTAATTCATCATTGTAATAAGTCAATAAGCGCGGAGGTACAAGAGAAAGTCAGTGACGGAGAATGTGTGAAGTTGACTGCTTGTTATTAAAAATTAAAAAATGCTTCTAATGCTAATAATTATCGATAAATATTAGCACTCAAAGCTGTAAGCTGCGGAATAAAAAATTTCTTTAGTTGAAGATACAAATTCGAAAATAAGTCCCGTCAAAATGGAAATATTTCTCGGTAACCAACAATTCTATTGAAAATTTTGGTAGCCTTCTAAAGAATTTTATCGATAATTATTAACATTAGAAGCACTTTTACATTTTTAATAACAAGGAGTCAACTTCACGCATTCTCCATCACTGACTTTCTTTTGTACTTCCGCGTTTATTGACTTATTACAATAATGAATTAAGGCGAAACTATTTACCGCATCGAAAAATAGTATTAGACATTTCTTCTTAGATTTTTATTCTCTATCGCATGGTGTTAAGCAAATCTGATGCTTTTGTAACACCCTGTATATATGTGTGTGTGTGTGTGTGTGTGTGTGTGTGTGTGTGTGTTGTATGTGTGTGTTCCTAATGGATTCAGCGATCAATAAATAATGGTAAATATACCAATCAGGGGATCGCTATTTGGATAATGCGAAAACATTGAAAACAAACAGCGTGGATCTTTTGTAGAGATGTATATGTTAATTGTATTTTAGTAAAGCAGCGACTTTCACGCGTTGTAAATAGGAGATGTTGTTGGACCTCGCTTTGCGTTGAAAGTCAAAAATCCATATGGTACAGTATATAAATACTTTATTCAATAACATTATTATTAATGGGATAAATTTTAGCGACATAAAATTAGTTGGGTTATTCTTAGAAAACGCGTGGGCGGAAGAAGCGCGGAGCCCCTCCCCCTGCGCCCTCTCCCCATATTTTTTCTAACCTAACCCAAACATTTTAAATTCGATATTTGGCCACAGTTTCAAATCTTATGTCGCAAACCCTTGTGGTAAAGTACAGGCGTGGACGTCGTTCCGCTCTGTAAGCAAGGAGGGTGGACCTCGCTACACGTGAAAAGTTGTAAATTCATCTAATATACTCCTATACTGAGTAATTGTGTCGTATTAAAGAAACTTTTTTTTGTTATTAACTTTTTAATGAATCACGAACGACGGCTAAAATCTTCAACGTCACTCAGGAGGATAACCTTGACAACATATGTCAAGGCCAAGGTCATCCGGGCGAGCTCCCCTGATCGGTATATTTACCTTATAAAGATTTAAAAAAAATGTATAATTATATAAAAGTATAATGCATATTAAGGCACTTTTACGAAATTTTTACGAAATCTTTACAACAAAAGAACGTATCAATATTATATAACAAAATTACTATTAGAGTATGTGTTACAATTTTAATTCTTGGATATTTTAAATAAAAATGGATTTGACATAAATTCTAGAAAAGCTTGGTAGCGGTTTGCACAGTGAAATTCACGTCTTGTTCGTATGGCTCGTTCGGTTTCTTTAAATGTACTTGGCGTCACACCGCAACTGCGTCGCTTAATTATATATGTTATATATTTTATTTAGTATTATATAATTTCAATATAATACAGAATTTAATAAAATATAATTATTTGCACTGATAGAATATACTATAGTCAATACAGTATCATTTACAGAAACATAAAATGTGTAAACTTACAAATTGATGTTTCTTCAATATGGGAGGTATTTTGTCTTGAACTAGAGGACCTTAAAGGCTTTGGTGGCTTCTTTATGCTTTCCATGAGTAACTCTCTCAAAGTACTTTCCTTTTGTAATGGTCGTAATCGTCTCTCCGAAGCCTGAACAGTAAAATATGACGGGCTATTTTTTTAAATTTCTTATTTTTATATAACAATTTATAAGATCTATTATATACATAAATATATTCTAAAGAATCAATCTTATTTAAATATTAAATTTTAAAATACGTAAAAAAAAGTATTTCATTAAATTTTAGTTATATTATAATTGTTCGTTAATAAACATAACTCGTACAGTACAAAACATTAAAACATTTAAAAAACAGTAAAACAGCACTGTTAAATGTGTGAATGTTTTTTCAATGTTGGTTTGGTATTGATTTTTTTTATTAATTATTAATGTTGCTACAACATTAAATCAACTTAAAAAAATATTATCTTTCAAAAATAAAAAAAATATATTAGAGAAGAAGGTGATTATATGGCCATCCATTTACCATTTATAATTTATACAATAACTTTGTTAATAATCACTATTTTGAGTCAAAACTTTATAATTATATTCATCAAAGTGTTGT
Source organism: Monomorium pharaonis (assembly GCF_013373865.1). Lineage (NCBI taxonomy): Eukaryota > Metazoa > Arthropoda > Insecta > Hymenoptera > Formicidae > Monomorium > Monomorium pharaonis. The sequence goes on from NC_050470.1 coordinate 19,703,998, forward strand.
TCGTTAGATTTTAAATTCAAAATGATAAAACATTTAATATATTATTGATTATTTATATAATATATTTATATAATATATTATATATTATTTATATAAATATTTACTATAGAGGAGAAGGTGGTAATATGGCCACCCATATTATCTCCGTTATTAGCTGACGAATTCTAGTAATTATTTATGATATCATTTATTTAGTAGCTTATTGTTATATAATGATACTATGACAAAACACAACAGTCGACATTTGTTATAAGGCATTTTTACTTTTAAGAATTTCGAAAATTTTTTAAGGTATATTTTAGCATTTAATTACACATACTTCCTCATTCTTTTTAAACTTAACTATATTATCACCTAAATATATGTACACTTAAGTACTTTTTTATTATTTAACTCTTTATTCGGCTGTATATATTTCGAGTTATACAAAATTAAACGATGATATCGGATGTTGTCAATATGGCCATCTAAGATTGCTAATAATATGGTTACTTTCGAGATCTCCATAACGACAAAATTCCTCGATAAATCGATTAAAGGCTCAATTTAAGGCTGTTAATTTTTTTAAATAATTTATATGAATAAGGTTCTTTAGATTTAAGGTTATTTTTATTTAACTTCCATTAAATGTAAATAAAAATCACCTGTTTCGATATAACAACTTAATTTATATAAATGTATATGTTTCTAACAAAATACTGTGACCTTTTTAAACAAAACCAATTTTTTTACATTTATTTTAGTGATGGCCATATTACCCTCCCTATTTCTCTTAGGCCCATTATGCAGTATCGTTACATTTTTATAAATAATATATAATATAATAATTTTATAACTTTGAATTAAAAATCTAATGAGCAACACTTTGATGAATATAATCGTAAAATTTCAACTCAAAACATTGATTATTAACAAAGTTATTAAATAAAATATAAATAGGTGGCCATATTACCTTCTCCTCTATTATATACTGTATGTTAATTATAACGTAGCGCCATTACATAATAGGCCAAAGAAAAACAGAAAGGGGAATATGGCCATAAAAATACATAAAAAATTGATTTTGTTAAAAAAAGTGACAGTATTTCGTTAGAAAATTATGTTTATATAAAATAGATTGGTGTATTAAAACAGGTAATTTTTTATTTGTAGTTAATTAAATAACGGGAATTAAATAAAAACAACCTTTAAATTAAAAAAACAAATTATTAAATTATTATTTTAAAAAGAACAAATTACAAATTATTATTGATAAACAACAGGATGCTGACGAGTGTTGCAAACGTTAAGTAGAACGCACCCAAAATATATTGTACTATAATTACAGAAAAAAAAAAAAAAAAAAAAAAAATTACAAAATATATACTCTCGATAATTGTCTCGATATTTAAATCTCGAAAGTAACCATATTACATTTTCGTGTCTGCAGTGAGAATTCCGCCATCCCCCTTGCCACAGGAATTATTGCGTTAAATCGCGTAACTAGCGGGCAAACGTGCGCCCATATTTCACGGCGTATTGCGCCCCCGCGTTAGTTTTTTCCGAGAACTTTGGAATCAATCAGTGCGCGCGCGCTAATTCGAGAGAATTAACGACATCCGATCAGCACGCTTAGATGACCATATTAACAAAATCCAATATTATTGTTTAATTTTGTATAACTCGAGATATGTACAGCTAAATAAAAAGTTAAATGACAGAAAAATACTCAAGTATATATACACTTGGGTGATAATGCGTTTAAGTTTAAAAATAATGAGGAAATAAGTGCAATTAAATATTAAAATGTACCTTAAAAAGTTTTCAAAATTCTCAAATATAAAAATGTTTTATAACAAATGTTGACTATTGCGCTTTGTCATATTAGCGTCACTATATAACATCAGGCTACTAAACAAATGATACCACAAATGATTAGAATTCATCAGTTAATAATGGAGATAATATAAGTAGCCATATTATACACATTGGCCATATACCATCTTCTCCTCTATAAATGCACACAGGCACATATATACACATATTTTTTTATACACGAGCTCCACGCGCTTATCACACATTCCCATAATTAAGACCTTATTTCAATTTTTTTATTAATAAGTAATTAAAAAAATTAATTTAAATTAATAAATAGAGAAATAAATAATTAAATAAACTAATAAGTAAATAAATAAAAACCCAATATAGCATAAGATATTCTATAAACATTTTATATAAACAAGATATTCATAGAATATTCTAGGATGTTCATAGAATATTTTGTGCTGTATGGGAATATATGAACTATTAAGTTTGTTATACATAAGTATTAAAAAATTGTTAATAAAAAATATCAAAATAGTTTGTAAACAATTGGTTTAACAATTTTCAAAAAAATTATTTTAGCATGTGTTAATCATTAGAATAATTCTGATAATTTATTTGCAGCAATAGAGCAGAGCTGTCCACGGTTTGTACTTTTCAGCTGATCTCCGAGACTCACCGCCTAGCGGCCCCCCCACTTACACTCAAGGCCTTAGCGCGGAGCTCTGTCCCAGTGACGGCGCATCTGTAACGCGATGCTGTTCTGTGTCCCTTAACTAAATATTGTCAATTTTTAAAAATCGCGACTTATTAATTATTATTATTATTTATTATTAATTATTATTTTATACTTATATACATATAAATATATAGGCACACATGTATATATATATATATATATATATATATATATATATATATATATCCCCACATAGAAATTGGCATCCAGTGAACGTCCACTAAAACTCCATAGATCCACATTCATGTCCATAATAGAAGTCAGATGGACGTTCATTAGAAATTCAGTAAACTTCCATAGCTCCATTGGATGTTTACTTCCATGATGGAAGTTAGATAGACGTCCATTAGAGATCCACTAAACTTCCATAGCTCTATGGAATATTTACTTCCATGGTGACAGTCACATAGATGATGCATCTTACCTCTATAATAAATTTCTGTCAAACATCTTAAAAAATATCCATTATATGTTACGCGAATAATTAATAGAAATTTGACGGAGTCTCGATGGACGACTAATGGATGTTTCATGGTTCATTGGTAGAGGCTTCACGGAGCCTTGATGACGACTGATCGACGTTTTGTAGATCATTCGTAAAAGCTTTACGAAGCATTGATGGACTGACGGACGTTTCGTGAAATCGAAGCTCCTCTATTAATGATCCACAAAACGTCCGTCAATCATCCACCGAGGCTCTGTAAAACCTTCACTACCCACCGCTACGTGGCGTGTGTTTCTTGTAAATAAAATGCACTTTTTAGGTGAATAAAAAGGGCTCGTCAAGAGCGCAGAAGGAAGTAAAATTTCGCCATCGACATATAGTACAAGACAAGATAAACTATATCAGTCTATAAAAAAGATTAATAAAAATGAGAAGGACAAAATCAAAACTTTTATTTAAGAAAAATGATGTTTAAAAAAATATTTATAGAAAACATAATAATACATTTAATTAAGAAATATTTATATTCAACGCTATTTTAAGTATAAAATATTTTTGAATAAAGGCACTTTTGCATTTTGTTAAGAATACATTTTTTTATACGTAATGATCCATGAAAAATCCGTCAGATGTCCATCGAGGCTCCACGAAGCCCCCATCAACGATCCATACAACGTCCAGTGACATCCTTGATGACGTCTATTGGAAGTCCAATAAACGTACGCAATGCGGAACTATGGATTTCCAGTGGCTCTGTATTATGTTCAATGGACGTCCATTAGAAGTTTCGTTTCTATATGAGTATATATTTATTATTAGATTATATTTATATTTATAATAATTTTGACAACAGATTTCCACATCACCTATGAGGTACTATTGTTGAAGCGTTTTTTTATAGTGGTTTTCCTTGTAGGCCTAATTTACTTAAAAAGAAGAATTAAAAAACGACCAAAAAGCAATGATCAAAAAAAAAAAATTGAACATTAAAATTTTGTACGACTACGTTCGTACAATTCGATAACAGAAAAATTATTTATTTAAATTTTTGAAAAATTTATTCGCATTAACGGAGATAATAATGCATCCTTCAAACAAGAGCGTCTGTCGGTTTTTATATATTTCATTTTGGAAAAAGAACATTCACATAAATAAGTCGAGCTAAACACGGAAAAAAAACAAAGACCAAAATTCTTAAACCTCGGATAAGTCGCTACGTCTAATTTTTTAAATTTGTATTCCTTTTTCCGCATTTTAGGAGAAATATTAGATTGCAAATCACAAAGTTCTTGTTGCAATTTTATATTTTGCTCTTCGATTTGCACAGTAAAAGGATTCTCGAGAAGAACAAGATCATTTCTAAACATTTCAAAATCTCTAAACGTGTATTAAATGGACTAATGAAAGAGATGATTAAATAGAGATGTTTCTGAAAATTGCAATTCTTGCCATGCTCTTCGAAAAGAACTTGACAAGATGGGGAGAAATGTAAATTATCTGTCTCGATATAATTTTTTAATAATAATAATTGTCTATGGAAATAATCAATAGCGCTGACTAATTGAAAAATAACTTGATTCGTTCTTTGCAGCTTCAAATTTAAAATATTTAAATGGTTAGTCAAATCAGTAATAAAAGCAAGCTCACTGAGAAATACTAAATCTTGTAGAAAAAAATTAAATTTGTCGCATTTTGTAACAGATACTTCTTGCAAGAAAAGGAAAATTTCTTTTCTTATTGCAAAAAATTTTTCTAAACATTTTCCGGCACTAAACCAGTGGACTTCGCAATATAAAGAAACATCGGTATAAATCGCGTTATGCTCTTCGAGAAAGTGTTGAAACTTTCGATGGGAAAGAAATTTATGACCACCTTCAATAAAATTAAGTAATTAGTACTGCTTTTCCGCATAACGCTTCTTGATGAATAATGCAATGAATAATCAGAAATTTTTTATCTCGCTGTTTTATTTGACCGAGAAAACCATTTTTTGCGCCAGTTATCGCTTTGGCACCATCTATCACTATAGCCGAACAGTTTGTAAAATCTACATTAAATTTATTGTGTTTTTTATACAGCTTGGAAGATATCTATACCTGTAGTTGTGTCATGGAAAGCAACAAAATCTAAAAGCTCCTCGACACTTAAGAAATCGTTTTGGACGATTCGAGTAAAAATACTCAACTGGCTCACATGTCGATTGTCGGTGCTTTCATCAAAACAGAATGAAAAGTACGAGCAAGTTGCTAACAAAGATTTTAATTTATCAATAGAAACGCAATATTTGTAATTATACGTCCTATTGTTTGATGACTGAGCGGAATACTTGTAGCTTCGTCAACTGTCAATTTACCGTTGAAGGATTTTACTGTCTCAACGAGATTTTTTATAAACATTTTTTTATAAACTCACCATCACTAAACGATTTGGAATATATCGCGATGAGAAACAAAATAGCGAATAATGCAGCTAAAGCTTTTGCATTATTATTGTCGGCGTTAGAAATTACTGTATTATGAGAAACGCTATTATCTACCTGATAAACTAATTTTAAATCTTCGAGTGTGTTTAATTTTTCCTGATATGTATTGGAATATTGTCCGGAATGTTTGACTCTATGTCTCTTGAGAATGTATTTTTTTACGACAGACGGCTCGTAGCCAGAGAGAACACAAGTTGTGCAATTACGAACAAAAACGAAGAAAATATCTTCCCATATTCTATTATACCTCTGTTTATAATTCTGCTTACTTTCATCAGTCATACTTCAAATAATCGATAAAATCTTGAGAATTTGAAAATCTGACCACTTTCCAGCAGTAAGACGTTAAACTGAGACACGCTTGGGCAGTTAGTAATCGATCAAAAATACGGATAAAACAATTGTTAAAACAATTGAACGTAAAATACGATCTCAAGAGACATTACAGAGTCAAACATTCTGGACAATACTCCAATTATACGTATCAGGAAAAATTAAACATACTCGAGGATTTAAAATTAATTTATCAGGTAGATAATAGCGTTTCTCATAATACAGTAATAACGCCGATACTAATGCTAAAGCTTTAGCTACATCATACGCTATTTCGTTCCTTATCGCGAAGCATTCCAAATCGTTTAGTGATGATGAGTTTATGAAAAATGTCTCGTTGAGACAGTAAAATCCTTCGACAGTAAATTGATAGTTGACGAAGCTACAAGTATTCCGCTCAGTCATCAAACAATAGGACGTATAATTACAAATATTGCGTTTCTATTGATAAATTAAAATTTTTGTTAGCAACTTGCTCGTACTTTTCACTCTGTCTTGATGAAAGCACCGACAATCGACATGTGAGCCAGTTGAGTATTTTTACTCAAATCGTCCAAAACGATTTCTCATGTATCGAGGAGTTTTTAGATTTTGTTGCTTTCCATGACACAGATATAGATATCTTCCAAGCAGTATAAAAAACACAATAAATTTAATGTAGATTTTACAAAATGTTTGGCTATAGTGATAGATGGTGCCAAAGCGATAACTGGCGCAAAAAATGGTTTTCTCGGTCAAATAAGACAGCGAGATTTAAAATTTCCGATTATTCATTGCATTATTCATCAAGAAGCGTTATGCAGAAAGCTGTTAAACTTAGTACTGCTTTGCGAACGGTAACGGAAATTGTTAATTTTATTAAAGGTGGTCATAAATTTCTTTCCCATCGAAAGTTTCAACACTTTCTCGAAAAGCATAACGCGATTTATACCGATGTTCCTTTATATTGCAAAGTCCGCTGATTTAGTGCCGGAAAATGTTTAGAGATTTTTTTGCAATAAGAAAAGAAATTTTCCTTTTCTTGCAAGAAGTATCTGTTACAAAATGCGACAAATTTAATTTTTTTCTACAAGATTTAGTATTTCTCAGTGAGCTCGCTTTTATTACTGATTTGACTAACCATTTAAATATTTTAAATTTGAAGCTGCAAAGAACGAATCAAGTTATTTCTCAATTAGTCAGCACCATTGATTCTTTCCATAGACAATTATTATTATTTAAAAATCATGTTGAGATAGATAATTGATATTTCTTCCCTTGTCAAATTCTTTTCGAAGAGCATGGCAAGAGTTGCAATTTTCAGAAACATCTCTATTTAATCATCTCTTTCATTAGTCCATTTAATACACGTTTAGAGATTTTGAAATGTTTAGGAATGATCTTGTTCTTCTCGAGAATCCTTTTACTGTGCAAATCGAAGAGCAAAACATAGAATTGCAACAAGAACTTTGTGATTTGCAATATAATATTTCCCTTAAAACGCGACCGAAAAAAAAAAATATAAATTTAAAAAATTATACGTAGCGACTTATCCGAAGCTTAAGAATTTCGGTCTTCGATTTTTTTCCATGTTTAGCTCGACTTATTTATGTGAATGTTCTTTTTCTAAAATAAAATATATAAAAACCGACAAACACTCTTGTTTGAAGGATGCATCATTATTTTTGTTGATGCGAATAAGTTCTTCAAAAATTCAAATAGATATTCCTTCTGTTATCGAATCGTACGTACGTAGTTGTACAAAATTTTAATGTTCAATTTTTTTCGTTCTTGATCATCACTTTTGGTTGTTTTTAATTCTTCTTTTTAAATGGATTAGGCCTACAGGAGAAACCACTCTATAAAACGTGCCAACAATAGTACCTCATGAGTGATGTGGAAATCTGTTGTCAAAATTATTATAAATATAAATATAATCTAATTATTATAAATATAAATATAATCTAATTATTATAAATATAAATATAATCTAATTATTATAAATATAAATATAATCTAATTATTATAAATATAAATATAATCTAATAATAAATAAATATATATATATATATAAGTATAAAATAATAATTATTGATAAAAAATAATAATTAATAAATCGCGATTTTAAAAAACTGACAATATTTAATTAAGGGGGCACTTGAATAAAGCTACCGATTTTTGGGTAGAGGAGAACGGAGGAATTGGCACTTGTTAAAGAAAAACTGAAATAAATGTGCTACAATCACCGAGTATTTATTTCAACTATTTATTATTAAAATAAAGGATTAAAGAGCTTTAATTTAGCATAGCGTAAATATTTGAATTTTAATTAAATCAATAAAAAAATTTACTTTTTTCGAAACTCAACAATAACTCTCATTAACCTCAGGCACTGAGCAATGAGAACCACCTTAAGGGTAATGAGATGCATTGCTAAAGCGAGTAAAATACTTATTTATGAAAATAATAAACAACTCAAATATTTAAACAAATAGTCTTATCATATTCTTATTAATTTAGATCAGTTCAATCATTAAATTTAATTTTCTTCAAAACTTTCTCAAACTTTCTTCAAAAACGACGCTGTTAATATTTCTGAATGTTGTTTTTGTCTGTTTTTGAGTCTTTTTCGTATATTCTAAAAACAAAACAAACAAACATTAATGCCTGGAGTAATTGGAGCCAGTTCTGATTACCCCATTAGAGTTGGTTCTAATTATCCCGTTGGAATAATTTTTTGTCAGTGATAAAAAAATTATTCAAAAAATCTTTTTTAATTTCACATGTTCTGTTAGTAAGTAAATATATGACAGTATCAATAAAGAAAGAATGAATTAAATTAATAAAAACTAAAACTACTTATTTGCTTAACAAGAAGTCGAAAATTGTAAGAAAAAGGACGAAAACACAATGTGCGCTCTCCTGGATAAACAAAACGAGACTGGTGAAACATTCAACTGTCGGGAAAAGCGATGCTCTACAAGCAGAAACTCACGCGCGAGTTCGGACGTGTTATGCGCGACAATCATTTATTTTTAAGGTTATTCTTATTATCCCTTGGTTCTAATTCTTCTGTCCTCTCCTACATGTCGACATTAAGAAATTGTTAAAATTTTAAACAAATTGTTTAAACAATTTATTCAAAATTGATTTTAAGTAAAAACTAATAACTCTTTTGCTACAAAAAAAAAATTCATCAAAATTATTTTAAAATTGACACATGCTAAAATAATTTTTTAGAAAATTGTTTACAATTTATTTTGATATTTTTTATCAATAATTTTTTTGTACCTATGTATAACAAACTCTTGATAGCTAATTTTGCCTATTGTTGCTAAGTCAACTATGAGAATTAAGTAATTGAATTAAAAAAATATTTTACATAACTAAACAAATACAAGTAAAGATAGAGAAAAAAATGGCGCCGCATTTAGGCAGAAGGAGTGTTGACTCTGATTTGATGAGTGGATATAATTTGTCCATTTTCGAAATGGCCACGGAAAATATTGCATGGAATTCAATTTGCCCACGTTCGAAACGGCCACGTCTAAAACGGCCACGTTCGTAATGGCCATATTCGAAACGACCACGTTCGAAATGGCCACGTATATTTCATTTGAGCATGGGCAGTGGATATATCCTCATGCTTCTTAATCATAAACGTCAATTCAATGTACTATTTCTCATTGTAAATATTTAAATATTTACATAAACAAGAATCTTGTTTTGCGTGAAAAATCGCAAACCCATGTGGTGCAGAGAATGCTTTGCACGCACGCACGCACGCACGCACGCACGCACGCACGCACGCACGCACGCACGCACGCAAAAGAAAGGAAGAGAAAAACCAGGAAAGATTTTAACAGAGAGAAGAAAAGTGGAATAGAAAGCAAAAGGAAAAATAGTGAAAAGAGTGACGTTGAAAAGGTTGGGAGAAAGTAGTGGACAGAGAGGACGCGGTGAGTTACAAGTAGAAGGTTAGAGGTAGGAAGCCAAAGGCGAAGAGATAGCTGCAGATGGCGGTAAGGAATGGATATTGGCTGCGGTGGAGAGTGAACAATAAAAGCCGATCGGTGTATCGATTTATCGATGTTAGACGGATTGATGAGGAGATAAGGCACCAGGATGTACATATGGAAGGCTTGAAGAAGAAACAAAAGCTGGAAGATAGCGGTAAATGGGAAGGAGACGATAGAAGGCGAGCGTTGCATCAAGGTATCGATGTTAGAAGAATCGAGGAGGAGGGAATAGCGCATGGAGGAAAGGTTAAGATTCAAGAAAAAGACAGGCAAGTGATCGGATAGGCGCAGAAGAAACGATAGAAAGATGGAGAAAGCTAAAGAGGAATATGGAGTTAGAGAAAAAGAGAACGGAGGAGCTGAAAAGAGGTGAGAGAGATAAGGAAGTATTTGGAGAAGACGGTGATAATCTAAGAGAGATGTGCGTAAAAGCAATAAAGGCAGAAAGACAAAGGAAGGACAGAGGAGAACAAGGAAGGAGAAAAGATAAACATGAAAGTGCAAAAAAAGAAAAAAAGGAATGAATGAATGAATGAAGTTTATTAACTTTCTCAGCTATTATGTGTTACATAAATTTATATACATAAAATATGCTTTTTTAACATTCGCTTAAACATATCAATTCTTTTGCAATTTCTTATTTCCATTGGTAAAGTATATAATTTTACATCTTCATAGCACATGGTTTTTGTGCACTCCTGGTTCTACAGAATTTTATTGCAATAGTCCCATCTTGTTTAGTTTTTCTCCCATCTTCACTCCTAATTACTGCTACTCTATCCCTTAAGTAATTTAGCGCCAAGTTATGTAAAATCTTATATATAAATGTACATACATTATAGTTTAGTCTCTGTTTTAATGACATAAATTGCAATGCTTGTAACATACGTTCTATTTTAGTATACCTACATTGCAGTATTACTCACACAGCCCGATTCTGTGCTACTTGTAATTTATTCAATTGTGTTTCTCCATATCTACTAGTAATGTTGCACAATACTAAAACTGGGGTGCTATTATCGACTTACATATAATACATCCCGTATATGCCGATATGTCGATATGTAATTTCCTATACTATTTCAAAAACCCGTTTTCTTCCCAATTTTCTTTAACATAGTCACAGTAGTCCTTAAATCCAAGCTTATCATCAATAATTATACCTAAATATTTTATTACATCTACACGCTCTATTTCCGTTTCGTTAAACATTTCAACACAATATTGTACAAAATTCCCTTTAATTCCTTTCTTATACTTCTCAAAACCGTTACTTTTGTTTTGTTCGGATTCATTTTTAGCATATTCAACCTCATCCATTCTTCTACTATATTAAATATCATTCCCTTCTATTTCTGCATTATTTTTTCTAGCTACATATATTAAAATATCATCAAACATTTTTATACTATAGCCTTCTAAGCATTTTATTATATCATTATTATATATATAATAAACAACAAGAATCCAACACAAATCCCTGTGGTACATCGTTTTCAATCCTCAGTAATTTTGAATAATTATTACCAATACAAACTTGTTGTAATTTATCTCTAAGGTTTTTATCTATTTTAATACATTTTCTCTAATACCGTATTGAAATAATTTTTCTATTAATCTATTTCTATCTATTAATTCAAATGCTCTATTGAGATCCATAAATGTTACTCCTGTTACTTTCCCCTCACTAATTGATGGAACTATTTCGATTGCGCACATAAGCGATTAAATACAGTAGTATTTCCCGATTGGACATGGACTAGATTGGACACAGACCCAATTGAACACGGACTCGATTGGACACGGACCCAATTGCACACGGATCCGATTGTACACCAACCCGATTGCACACGGACCTGATCACGCACAGATCCGTTTGCACATGAACCCGATTGCGCACCGACCCGATTGCACACGTACCCAATTGCGCATCGACCCGTTTGCACACGGATCCGATTGCGCATCGACCCGATTGCAAACGATCCGTTTGCACACAGACTCGATTGGACACAGATTCGATTGGACAGTCTCGATTGTACACCGTCCCGGTCGGACACAGTCCCGATTGGACACGGACTCGATTGGACACAGACTCGATTGGACACGGACCCGATTGCGCACCGACCCGTTTGCACACGGACCCGATTGCACACGATACGATTCCGCATTGCAGATTGTACATGGGTTAGTAACTTAAACGGAGTGGGTGCGGGAGGGGAGCAAAGCCCTGCTTGCACCCCCCCCCCCCGTGTGTGTGTGTGTGTGTGCGCGCGCGCGCGCGCGTGCGCACAAAGCATTTTCTGCACCACATGGGTTTGCGACTATTAAATATGTATAAGAAAGAAAAATATTATAATAAATATTTTGTACGTATTTTTATGTCTGAATTGCCAAGTATAAAAAAATTATGATAAATATTTTTGAAAATATTCAAAATATTTGTATTATTATAATTCAAAAATATAAAAAATATTTCAAGTTTATGTACCATAAATATTTTTCAGTACATTGAAAAAAAAAAATTTTATATGTTGTTAATAATAATTTTTGTATTATTTCTAAATAATTTATGAAAAACGATTATATAACTTTTAAAAAATGTTTTTTAAAAATAAATTCATAAAATATTTATAAAAATTTATGCTAAATTTTCTGTGTTATCTAGGTTGTTTTTGCATTATTTTGCGATGCGGAATCGTATCGTGTGCAATCGGGTCTGTGTGCAATCAGGTCCGTGTGCAAACAAGTCTGTGCGCAATCGAGTTCGTGTCCAATCGGGTCTGTGTCCAATCAGGAAATACTACTGTGTCCAATCGCTTATGTGCACAATCGGGCTTCACTCCTAATTGATATTTTTCTGTCATTGACAACAGCTTGAATTACTGTTTCACACGGATGTTTCTTAAAATCTGATTGATGCTATTATATACATTTGATTCAAAGTAATTCTCGATCTGCTTTTTAACTACTAATTCTAAAACTTTCTCGGTAAAATATTAATAGGTCAAAATTCACTTGCCTTCCTAAGTTTTTCAACCTTTGGTGTAGGTGTTATTGTCGATGTTTTCTAGCTCTGTGGACAACCTTCTTTTAGAGAATGATTAATAATATTAACAAATCCTTCTTTTTAATGACTGGAAATATTTCTTTCAATATACCATTAGTTATTCCCTCTTGTGCATCTTTTTGTCGCAACAGCTGCATAATAATTATTTCTAAGTCCCTTGTGTTAATCAATTTAAAATCTTTAAAATATCCCTTATCCTCAACAACATAATTACTTCTTCTGTTTACATCTTTATTTGTACCTTCTATAGATTCTACTGTATTCTGAATACTTTGAATATAATACATATTAAATTTATCAACTAAACTAAATTCAATTGTCTTATCTAGTATTTCGAAGTCTATATTATTTATTTCTTTTGCACCTATTGTCCCTCTTTAACTAATTCTTTTAGTACTTTCCACATATTTGTAGAATCATCCCTATTGTTATCTATCATAGCCCCATAGTACTCCTTTTTCTTTTCTCTAATTATTTTTACTACTGCATTCCACTCGGTTTTATACTATACCCAGCTACACGCCATATATTTAATTATAGCTCTCTTAAATACTTTATATCTACTAGTTGCTGCTTCCCTAATCTGAGAACCATACTTTTCCTTCCAAGACTTTTGGAATTCGAAATTCTTTTCTTGGCGCTGTAATATCCAGCGACTATTTACAAACCTACAAGCTCGTTCGTTGATTTTTTGAACTAAATTTTGCTCTATTTTTTTTACTAGTAGATTAAATTTGTCACTGCTAAATTTATTATAATTTATCGCAGTAAATATTCTATATTTACTAGCATTTTTCTTTCCTCCTAACGCAATTTTTATCCACGCATGGTCCGTTATTTTAGGTTAATAGATAACATGTATTTGTGCCATATTATTATTAGCAAAGACTAAGTTTATCGTTGTCAGACTATGTTTCATAATTCTCGTCGGACTATTAACAAGTTGTTTCATACCTAAACATTATTGTTCATAATTTTTTTATGTAAATGTGTAAAATAAATATCTGAAAATCTATATTAAGTTTTCAACTATGACACATCCTTTTATCACCAAATCCTTTACAACTTCTTCTAAGAACACTCTTCTAAGAAAAAAAATCGCCATCGGCCCTCGATGAGTGATATACTATCATGAGCACCCCTTTATAAAATTTTTCTTTTACGTCTATAGCAACACACTAGCAATTTGCACTTATAGATTTAATCAATATCAATTCATATTTAACGTCTTCTCTTAAGTATAATATTGCACCTCCTGTACTTCTATTCTCTGCATCACATCTGATTATTTCATAACCCGGCACATTCACTTCACTATCTTGTATTTCAGACGTCAGCCTCGTTTCGGACAATGCTATAACTGCTAGATGAATCTTCTTTATAACTTAATCATGTATGTCATCCTTATGCGCTAAAAAACTTTGCGCGTTCGTATACAGTATCAATTTCTCTTCCTTCTGCGATTGCTAATTTGTATCCTCCCAATCGGCCTTTCTATTCTCCTCTTGCAAAATCCTTTTGAACGTCGAATAGTCCGGACTCAATACATCATGGTCATCTTTTCTCTTCAGGTTGTACGTTTGGTTTTTATACATACAATTTATACATTTTTTCTCAATTGTTGTACACTCGTTTGAGTTGTGATTACCTGCACATTTATAACACAATACATTCCGTGTACAGTTTTGCACAAAATGGTAGCCCCAACATTTAAAGCATCTGTTGACACTAATATGATTAAATACAAAACATCTTTTCCATCTTTCATTTAACTTTCCTTGACTTAACAAAAATTCATGTTTTTTCTTCTAGTTTAATTATCATGGTGCTTTCTGTTTTACCCTTTCTATTAGATTGAGTTTTTAATCTTTCCACTATTCTCATACTACTTTCTTCTCGCGTTCCAAGTTTATTCTGCTTTTTAATTGAATCAATTAATTCTTCATCACTCAGCTTCCATCTTTCTTCGTCAATATAAACAATTCCGGTTTTATTTGTAATGTGACTCAATAACTTTAAAGTTTCACCCAGCTTGCTTTGTAATGTAGTTTTCAATTTTGTCATTTCTTCTCCAGTCTCACATCCAAGGATGACTGTACCATTGCTTCCTTTCCTTATCTTCGTTACTCCCATTTCAATATTCTTTATATCTACTTTCTTTGTTAATAACATGGACGTATCAACATTTTCTTGCTAAACTTTAGGTTCAACAATTATAATATTTTCTTTCTTTTTTTTTTAACCATCCCACTATAACTCTTCTGTTCCTTTTGATAAATTACTAGATCCAGTGGACAGTATCCTTCTTACTTCTTTTAGCTCTTCTTTGATATGCTTTAACTCAAATTGGATAATTTCCTTGATCATCACTTTAATTTTCTTCTTACATATAATTGTCTTATTTCTTTTATTGTTCTTATAAGCCAATCTATTTTTAAGTCCATACTTGGTGATCCACTCTTACTTGTGCTTCGTCTTCCAGATGTTTCCGCCAATCTGAGCCTATCTCTGTTGCTATCTGCCGTTTTCTTTACTTTTGCATTTTTACTATTTATCACAAATTTTCCAAAGAAACCCTGGCACAGTATGATTTGCATTGTATTACTTCAGTTTAAATAGCCTCCTTGCATGTCGAACATTAATATTCCGTATCCTTTTCCATAATTTACCAATCATCGACATCTGCGTTCCGCCACTGTCAAATTCACTATTTATAATATAAAACGGATGTAAGCTATCTATTAAACTTATTTAAAAATCAATCAATTCAGTCGTTATTGAGAATACGATAATTATAGATTTCGCAATCGACGTCTCGCGTAAAAGAAGCAGCGAGGGTGCCTCTTAATAATAACATTTGGCGCAAGGCACTACCGTGCCTCTTAATAATAAAGGTACATACATAGAGTTACATACATACGTAAATAAATTTACATAAAATTATATAATTTTATGCAAATAGAATATCATAAAGTCGCATATACGCATAATTATATACAACCGTATACATAAATATATAGAAAACTTTAGAGTTATAGAAAAACTGTAGACAGAATACCATAGAATTGCATACATATAATGTATCGTAAAGTCAAATATACAAATAGATAAAGTAAGTTCCAGATGCGCACAGTATAAAACAAACATTACCAATCAACTTCTATAAATTCATCCTAATCCAAACTAACCCAGCAATCTGATTAGTGGTATCTGTTATATACTGTGCGCATCTGAAACGCTCCCAATAGAATAGAATATCATAGAATTATCCTTACATATAGAATTAGATAAAATCGGATAGGATATATGATTGATGGTAAGATATTATTAAAAGTGGTATATTATATATACAGTTAAATAAAATTCAATATGATAGTATTGTGGTAACATGATTTTCTCTCAAATGTTTCATGGCTTGACAGATAGCAATTGTACAAACAAGTAATATGATTTCTCTTTCGATCTTCTTTCAAATATTGTATACAGAAGTCTAACTTGAGCGAAAATATGTATGCGTGTGTCCGCATACATGTTATAAAATATAATGCGGTCGCAAGTGAGACCGAATTACTCATTAATTAGCAAAAGTGTCGTTTCTTGCAAACGAAGGTAGAGTACTTAGGTCACATTGTAGAGAGTGACTGCGTTCAATCGTCGGAATGTAAGACCGAAGCCGTGATAAAATTTCCTATGCCAAAAAATATGAAACAAATTCAAAGTTTCTTGGGACTCAAGGGATATTTTCAAAAATTCATGCCAAACTATTCACTTATCACGCAGCCGTTGATGAATCTGCTCAGAGCGGATGTGGAATTCAAAATCGGCGCGAAGGAGAAAGAGACGTTTGAGCATTTAAAAACAATGCTGGCGGGCAAACCCGTTTTATATCTGTATAATGCAAGACCTGAAACCGAGTTGCATACCGACGCGTGTATGTACGGTTACGGTGCGATCCTAATGCAATGCGATATCGAAACAAATGCCTTTCATCCAATATACTACGCAAATGGCAAAACATCAGCCGCTGGAGAGCGATATACCAGCTATGAGTTGGAAGTCCTGGCAATCATTAAGTCATTAAGAAAATTTCAAATATATTTATTAGGGATACCGTTTAAAATTATTACAAATTGCCAAGCTTTTGTTATGACTATAAAGAAGGATTTATGCGTACGCGTAGCCTGTTGGACCCTTTATTTAGAAGAATTTCAATATAGTATTGAATATCGTCCGGGGAAGAGCATGGCGCATGTGGATGCTCAGAGTCAGAATCCTTTTTCCTTCTGTTTTCTAGTTAACTAAGACAAAATAAGTCTAACAGCGCGATTAAAGAAAGCGCAACGCGATGACGTCGAATTAGTTAGGATCTTCAAACTCGCGAAACATAAACCACTCGATGGCTTTATTATTAAAAATGAGCTTTTGTTCAAAGAATGCAGCGATGGCAAAGTTTAGTAATTTCCAAGGCTATGTAGTCTCAGGTAATCCGGCGAATACATGAGGCGGGCACATCGTGGTTAATAAAACGGAAGCACTCTTGAAAAGATATTGATTTAGAAACATGCGCAAAAAAATTGAAAAGATTATACGAAGTTATGTTAACTGTATTTTGGTCGAAAAGAAAAGCGGTAAATGCGAGAGATTGTTAAATTCGATCAAAAAGGGCGATGTTCCACTCGATACATATCACATTGATCACCCGGGGCCGCTGCCTTCTACGAAAAAAAGTTATAGGAATATTTAGTTGTGGACGCGTTCAATAAATTCGTGTAGTTGTATACAACTAAAACGACAAACACGAAGTACTCAACAGGCTGATTTTTCACCAGAAAGCAGGCCTCCGTTTTCGATAATCCGCGTAGAATTATATTGGATTGAGATACGGCGTTCACCTCGCGCGATTTTGCGAACTATTGTGTAGAAGAGTCATACGTTGATGACCACTGGCGTTCCACGAGCTAACGGACAGATTGAACGCGTGAATCATATGCTTATACCGATACTCACTAAATTATCTGCCCCGCAGCCGGGCGACTGTACAAATATTTGGTCTTGGCTTGAACATATCTCAACCCGACGCCATTCAAAGTATAGACGAGACTCCTTCTCAATTAATGTTTGGAGTGCAAATGAGGCCTGCTCAGAAGTAAGGGAAATAATCGAACAAGAATTAATTACTATGTTTCAAGAGGATCGAGATGAATTGCGATTGCGCGCAAAAGAAAAAAGTTGTCCAACGAGAAAGTAAACGTTATTATAGCAAAAAACGCAATCCAGCGAGACGATATCGTATTGGCGAATTAGTAACAATAAAAAGAATACAGGCGAAACCAGGGCTAAAGTTCGTGGCGAAGTTCCTGGGACTATACGTAATTACACGGGTTATGAGTTGCAATAGATACGTGGTTCAAAAGATAGGCACGAAGGGCCGCAACACACGGTGACAATTACGGAATATATGAAACCATGGATTATTGGTAGCGACGAGCTGTCTGATACGGAAAAAATCTGAGGACAGATTTCATGTCGGATAGCCGTGTGTAACGTGATTTTCTCTCGAATTTTTCATGGCTTGGCAGCAAGCAATTATACAAACAAGTAATATGATTTCTCTTTCGACCTTCTTTCAAATATTGTATACAGAAGTTTAACTTGAGCGAAAATGTATTTATGTATGCGTGTGTCCGTGCAAAACATATATACAGTAAGCGACGAAACGGATACGAGAGTCGTTGCCGATTTGAAAAATAAAGATAAAAACTGTCTCCGTGTACGAAATCGATCTCTAAAAAGTTATTTCCAAATTCCATCATAATATTCCGACAGTATTATTATTCTATTATATTAATATTCTATTTAAAAAAGTAATTTTTTTAATAGAATATTATAAATTCTGGTATAGGAAAGTATTAATTTCTAAAGTATAAAATATGATATGACTTATAATAAATGGATAAAATATGATATCACTATGGATAAAATATGATATGACTTATAATAAAATGAAAATCTTTATTAGTTTGACAATGATACAAATTAATTGCATTAAAGTATAATTTTATGATAGAGTATTATTAACAATTTTGCATAGTACAGAAACAATAAAATACATAGAAATTTTACATTAAATTTGATTAATCGTGAGAATCATAATTTCTTAAAAATTTTGACATAGATTATGATAAACTTATTTGTATAGAATGTTAAAAAACAATCTTTAATAAAATTTTTATGAAAACATTAATCCATTAAGCTCCGAGACGGACAGTTTTCTGTGACTTTATTTAGTGGTATTTTATTCTATCAATCTAACCCTAAAAAAATTTTAAACCAACTTTTTTGTTATGTAAAAATTTCTAAACTTTCAATATCCGTCGTCAGAATTTCTCAAAAATGCGATTTGGACAATTTATGTTAATTTGTTTTAAAAAAAACTGATTTTTTTAGTAAAATTTTTTTCAATTAATGTTTACACTTAGAAAACAGATAAAAATATCTCTGAGAAGTAAAAATCTTGCGTCCATGAACCATAAATTTTCAAATGTGTGAGTATATTTCAATCCAATATGGCGGTTAGAAGAGGGAAAATCTATAAAATTTTCGATTTCTCTGTATGTAAACATTTCTTTCAATTGTTTTATCATCCAAATTAATTTTTAGAGATTTTTTGAGTCGCTGATTGCGATTCTGTTATCAAACACGTCAAGAGGATCCAATATGGCGGTCGAAAATGTTTTAAATCAATAAAATTTACTGAAAATCACTATGTGATAGTTTTTTGGATTGCTGATTACGAATTTGGCATACAAATATTCAAACTGAAGATGGCGGATCCAAAATAGCGGTCGAAAATGTTTGAAGTCAATTAAATTTACTAAAAATCACCATATGGGGGTTTTTTGGGTCGCTGATTACAAATATGACATCAGAATTGTTGAATTAAAGAAAGTGGATCGAATATTGTAGTGTAGTCAGCAAAAAATTTCCAAAACTTTGATAAAGAGTGAATCCAAAAACAGGCCAAAAGCTTTGCTTTTTGCTTTTTGCTACTCTTGAATTCCGACTTAAGTTTGGTGCTAAATGCTAAACAATAGTTATATATAAGATATTAATTCCCTAGAAGTTTTAGATTGAGCCCACTCTTTATCTCCAAGATATGAGAAATCAAAGTTTACATTCTGCATAAAGTGCCTTATCCACTGCTTCAAAAAGATATACATGCACAAAATAAGATCATGTGTCATAAAGATTAACATCTTACATATGTACATACACACGTATGAGCGTGTATGCGTGTGCGTATGTGTACCCGGCGTGCGCTATCATGCAGCAATCAGTTATCGAAATCGTCTGACAAGAGAACCTCGCAAAACCGAAAATTCCAATTTTAATAAAACTTGGCATAAATGTAGAAGTAATTACATAAATTTAGAAATTTTCCGTTTGTGCTAAAAAACGGTTTAAAGGTGTTATGAGTGACACACTCATACCGATAAGAAAAGTGTCAGTAGCATCGATGATGTAAGTCAGTCAGCTGCAGCAGTCAGCATCGAGCGCATTGCGCGAAGTTTCGCGCAATCCGCTCGACAATTAGCGCTGTGCTCCTTAGACAGCACTTGCTGTTTAAGCAAGATTTTGGAACACTGACCAATTTACGTCCTCACGCAATCCTCCCGTCCCCTCGATCAGACGACCGAATTAACGGATATATAAACCGCCGAAAGAAAGTGAGGGACGAGTCAACCAGAAGCCGTCAAGGGACGGGTCAATCAGAAGTCAACAATCCGAGCCTAACACACTCTGCCTTGCGGGGTCGTGTATCTCCAACACAAAACATTGTATCACACAACCACGACACTCTGCCTTGCGGGGTCGCGATCTAACCGCATACTGTAAACAGACATTATAATAAAAGTGCTCAAAACAAAGAGTGGTGTGTATGACTAAAAACTCTCCTCGCGAGATCTCTGGCAGCGATCCCCAACGTACTCCAACAAAGGGATAAAATCATCCTTCGAAGATAAAGATATTTTTGCTTTTTCTCGATATATTTCGTAAACTAAACAAAAGATAAAGTTTTATACAAAAGTTTTACAGCATAAATACCACTATTTAACTATGCTATTTATTAAAAAAAATTTTTTTTTTAATTTTCAAAAAATAAATAGCATTTTTTGATATTTTATGAAATATATCGAGAGAAGACAAAAATATCTCAACCTTTAGTTTCACCCCTTCAAATTGTTTTTGAGTCCAAACGGAAAATTTCTAAATCCATGTATTTACGTCCTCTACATTTATGCCAAGTTTTATTAAAATTGAAATTTTCGAGTTTGCGAGGTTCCATTGTCAGATGACTTCGGTAACTAACTGCTGCATGATAGCGCGCGCGGGTGCACACATACGCGCGCACATGTGTGTATGTACAATTGTACATATGTAAGATCTTAATCTTTATGACATATATCATAATCTTATTTTCTGCGTATAGATCTTTTTGAAGCAGTGGATAAGGCACTTTATGCAAAATGTAAACGTTGATCTCTCATATTTTGGAGCTAAAGAGAGGGCTCAATCTAAAACTTATAGCGGATTAATATCTTACATCTAACTATTGTTTAGCACCAAATTCAAGTTCAAATTCAACGGTGGCAAAACAGACGATTTTGGGCTTTACTCTTTTATATGTAAACATTCATGGAGGATTCTAATACTCAGTTCCATTCAAAAAAATTCTGTAACATTCATACTGAACTGTTTCTACAAAATATGTGTATACAAAATAACATGAGCGAATCATGCTACGTTTTTCAGACGTCAAAAAATCAGGTCACATCAAAGTCAAAAAATCAAGTCAAATTTAAACAAAAAGTTTTTTCAGCCCGTTTTTTTTTAAAAAATGACTGATTTTTTACGGAAAAATGGTGTTTTTATATTGAAAACTGCACAAAACGTGTTATTAACATTTGTACTTTAAAAAATATGTAGGTATTTTTTTCTAATTTTTTTCTGAATATGGCAGACTAACAAAAGCATCCGAATTTTTTTATATCTATTTTTTTGACGTTTTCTTTTTTATAATATTAACATATTCATGGAAATTAATATACAAGGGTTTTTGAGATCGCTGATTACGAATCTGCTGTCACATTTGCAGAATTCAAAATGGCGGATTCAATATAACAGTCTAAAAGTTGAAAAAAATCGATGTTTGGAATAAAAACAAATATTTATCTCTTGTCAATGTTTCTTGGAACAAGTTTTATTATAAATTTTCGTATATTATAATAAATCTTTTTCGTAGTATTATTTAAATAAAGCATTGCTAACATTCTATTGTCTTTCACCATTTCACATCTGATGTTGCCCGATTTTTACCGCGAAAAGGTAGGCGATCACCGAGAATTACTTTTGTATTAGGTGTACAACTTTGCTTCCGCCGTTTTCCAATAGATGTAGCGGTAAGTGGTGGTCGAATAAATAGATCGTAAACATCATACAATAAGTTTAGGCATTTGTAAACATAACGCCATCGAAATATTAGTCGATTTGTGTCTGCACCATAAAGTTATTCTCAACTGAAAATATCAGCTTACGAGCCAGATTCTCGTCATTTGCGGGAGATTTTAATTTTTTGCTTCAATATGAAGAAATCTGCGGCTGAAGCTGATCGAATGCTCTTAAATACGTATGGTGAGGTCGCTATTAATGAAAGAACGTGCCGAGAGTGGTTTCAACGCTTCAAGAACGGTGATTTTAACGTCGAAGACTAGCATGGCGGTGGAAAAGAGAAGGATTTCAAAGATGCAAAATTAGAGGCATTACTTGATCAAGACTCGTGTCAAACGCAAGAAAAATTGGCAAGATCATTGGGAGTGACTCAACAAGCCATTTCAAAACGCTTGTAAAATCATGGGAAATCATGGGAATGATTCAGAAGCAAGGAAATTGGGTGCCGTACAAGTTGAAGCCGAGAGATGTTGAACGGCGTTTGTTTGCTTGTAAACAGCTGCTTGCAAGGCAAAAATGAAAAGGATTTCTGCATTGTATTTGACAGGGGACGAAAAATGGGTTCATTACGATAACCCCAAGCGCAGAAAATCATAAGGACTTCTCGGTCATAATCAATGGCCAAACCGAATATTCACGGCTCCAAGGTCATGCTCTGTATTTGGTGGGACCAGCTCGGCATAGTGTATTATGAGCTACTAAAACCGACTGAAACAATCATAGGCGATCGGTATCGAAAGCAATTAATGCGTTTGAGCCAAGCACTGAAAGACAAACGGCCGCAATACAACGATAGACACGATAAAGTGATTTTGCAGCATGACAATGCTCGACCCCATGACGCAAAGCCCGTCAAAACATACTTGGAAACGTTGAAATGGGAAGTCCTACCCCACCCGCCGTATTCCCCGGACATTGCTCCCTCTGACTATCACTTGTTTCGATCAATGACACACGGCCTAACTGACCAGTACTTCCGTTCTTATGAAGTGAAAAATTGGATCGATTCGTGGATCGTCACAAAAGATGACCAGTTTTATCGACACGGAATTCGTGTGCTGCCAGAAAGATGGAAGAAAGTAGTGGCCAGCGATGGACAATACTTTGAATTGTAAATGTATAACCCGCTTTTCACAATAAAGTCTCGAATTTCGAAAAAAAACGGCAGAAGCAAAGTTGTACACCTAATATTTTTTATTTATTTTTTAATTTTTGTTTTATTTTTATTTATTTTTTATTTTTAAAATTTTTATCTTTGTTTTTATAATTTTTTATTTTTTAATATGATTGTTTCGTTTATTTCCTATTTTTTATTTTTTAAATTTTTATCTTTGTTTTTATAATTTTTCAATTATTTAATATGATTGTCTCGATAAACAATTTTATCAAAATAATCCAAAAAATTGGATATTATATATATTGCTCGAATGTAAAAAAATGTGGAAAAAAAACTTATATATTTTGTAAAAATTGTACATTATATTTTTGCCAAACCTGCTTCAACAAGAATCAAAAAATTAAAAAATTATAAAAACAAATTTTTTTCAATTTTTAGACTGCCATATGAAATCCGCCATTTTGAATTTTGCAACTCTAACAGCAGATTCGTAATCAGCGACCCCAAAAACCCTTGTATATCAATTTTCATAAAAAATTAAAAATTTTTTAAAAATTTGCCCACCATATCAGATCCGCCATTTTAAATTTTGCAAATTTGACACAGATTCGTAATCAGCTACTCCAAAAACCATTGTATACCAATTTCCATAAATATGTTAATATTATAAAGAAGGAAATATCGAAAAAATAGATATAAAAAAAATTCGGACGCTTTTTTTAGTCTGCCATATTCCGAAAAAAATTAGAAAAAAATACCTACATATTTTTAAAGTACAAATGTTAATAACATGTTTTTTGCAGTTTTCAATATAAAAACAACATTTTTCCGTGAGAAATCAGTCATTTTTTTTTAAACAACAGGCTAAAAAAACGTGACTTTTTGTTTAAATTTTTCAAAAAATAATAGAAATTGATATTTTTGACTTTTCTAAGTGGTTGCATTGTAAAGAGCGGGCCCGAAAACATCTAGAACAGTTAAATTCAGAATGAATTAATCAAGATTTTATTAAAATCTGTTGGCATAAAATTGGAGAAAAAATTTGGGTTGTTTGGGTGTTAATAAGTGTTGTGACCCTTATTAGATAGAGGGACACAGGTATTTGGGATCGTCCGTCGATACTCCTCGGGTCAGGTTCATTGAGAGATTGTAGCCAATTGTAGTATAATACTATATATATTTACTCATTCTCATTTACAAGTGACAATAAGTTACACTGATTTGATTCCCGTGACAAATATAAAAGGATGAGCGACATACGTTCGTCGCTGTATAATGTGTAGCAAAGCCCGCTCGTTGTCTGTACCTCGGTGTTTATATACACCGATTTTTGGTGTATAACCGGGGAGGGTACTTTCCGGTCACTGGCCTTTGGTCAATGCTCTTGCTTAGCCAGCAATTGCTAGCTATGCAGATTCCACCAAAAAATCTGGAGATTTTGGGTGTTGTTTATTAAGCAACCGGGTGCATTGTCTGGTGCGACGCCCGGTATGTAGGCCGGGCGATGTCCGCGCGCGAGATGTCACTTGACACCTTATATCGCTTGCGACATTTCTTGTGTGAGTGCATCATACTCACAACATAAGTTAATAAGTTTAACATTGGGTCAAAATCTATTATTAGCTTGGAAAAATTAACAATTTGTCATCTACTTCGTCATCTTACTCCCCTTTCCCCTATCCCATTTCATTATTAAATGGTACGCACACACCCACCTATGCTCTCAGCCACCCATCCGTCCACCCTCCCACCCACACACACACACGCGCGCGCGCACACACACACTTGGCTCCTTTTTTAAAATTTATACCGAATGAGAGATGATGATTAAATGAGAGAAATAATGATTAAAAAGACATAAAATCAATGTTGAATTAATGGTTGTTCAATTTGTACTTTTAATATAAAATTAATCCTTATTTAAAATTATTTTCAAATTTTATATTAGTTATCTAAAGATTTAATACACCTATTCAATATTACATAATTTTAGATAATTTTAGATATGTATTGACTTTCTGAAGCCTGCTGATGGTATCAGTGCTTATCCCAAATTCGCATCTCTAACCATACTTGAAATATGCATATTTTTAGTTTTATTAATAAATTAAATTTGTGCAAATTTATTTTTTATTTAAATTTACATATTTTTAATTATAGTACAATACAGTGACCGGCACAAATAAAAAGCCACCTTATCTTTGAAACAAATTTACTTTGTACAAATAAAACAAAATGTATTGTAGATTTTTTATAATTAAAATTAAAAATTTATTTATTAATTATATCTTTTTAATTAAAAAGTAATTTTTTATTTAGTACAAGACATAATCTCAAAAATTATTAATTTAAGAGTGACAAAATAAAAAACCCATTTAAAGTAATATAATTTTAGCATAAAAACATTTTAATTGTGTCGGGCAGTTCCTTTTATTATAAAATAATTTAAAAAACATTGTAATAGTTAAAAGTAATAATAAATAATACCTAAAGTTTCAAAAATGTAAGGCAAACCATTCTTTTCAAAAAAATTCATAAAAATTGACTTATTTTCACCGGTCTAAAGGTATTTTCCCCCTCAAATCGTCAAAAAACTAAGCGACCAGCGGTTCAAGGACCCTGACAGAAGACAGATCCCTACGTGCATGGAGCGGCACGACTCTATTAATTAAAATAATGTTGTTTTAATGTTAAAATTATATTATTTTAAAAAGCTTTTTTATTTTGTCACTCTTAAATAAATAATTTTTGAGACTAAATCTTGTATTAAATAAAAAGTTACTTTTTAATTAAAAAGATATAATTAATAAATAAATTTTTAATTTTAGTTATAAAAAGATATACAATACATTTTGTTTCATTTGTATAAAATAAATTTATCTCAAAGATAAAGTGGCTTTTTATTTTTGCCGGTCACTATATTGTACTATAATTACAAATATGTAAATTTAAATAAAAAATAAAGTTGCACAAATTTAATTTCTTAATAAAACTAATCCTAATTAAGAAAAAATTCTTAATTTTGTACTTAAATTAAAAACTATAATTTTATATTATACTTCTACGTTGTAAAAAAAAAATAAATTATATAAAACGTTAAATGTGTAAAATAAACGTATTTCTTAATTGTCAATAAAGTACTAAATTCAAAAAGTTAATATTAATTTTTATTGTTAAAATTTGTATTCTTCTTTTTGAAATACACTTTATATATCCAAATATACACATTTTAGACAGGTAGAAAAATCAATTTTAATAAGAATCACAATAATATTTTTCAAATTTAGATTTCTTTAAATAATTAAAAACTAATTTTACATATTTGTTTCAATTTTTTAACAATGTAATGTAAATATAAAATTTATATTAAAATAAAAATATGTAACAAATCGTGGCTACGTAACAAGTTATATTGTTAATAAATATTAAAAAATTCTTAAAAATTGACAAAACAAACAAATATAAAGAGCTTGTTAATGCTAAGCAAAAATAATATGATAACAGGTCAATATATCGAGGCAAGACAAATCTTACTAATATAATATAATTTATTAAATAAACATTATATAATTATAACCGCGACTAAAAACCAGCTGTGTTAAAAAATGTTAAACTTCGAAACGTTTCGACTATACTTAGTCGAAACCTCTTCAGTCATAATAAATTATCAATATGTATGAACTTAAATATGAACGAAATAATGCAAACAAAAATATACTTAAACAGTTAAAAAATAATGACCATTGAATAACCAAAAAACAATGCATATCTTATCAAAATGTGACATAACAAATAAAAACGTAAACCAATAAACAATACAAATTGTTAGAGGCTGTTTCGTTAGCGCGTGAGCGTCGTGGAAGGGAGGCCGGGATGTTCAAGAAATTACGCAGTGTATTACACACAAAAAAAAAACTAACGTATAATTAATATTGATAACGTACACTTCAAATTTACAGAGAACAACAGGAGAAATGACGATGCGTAAGTGTGCAACGACGTCGTTGCACACTGTCGTGACCGAGAGCAAGTGCTCGTCCGGAAAGTAATTTTGATTCTAAGTTCACGTGAACTAATAATCGATGATTGCAACGTGTCTGTAAGTCGATCGGAGACAGACTGACTGCTCACAGCCCGCGCTCACGCGTCTTCGGATCGCCCGGACGTGCCGGGTTTACCTCCGTACATCTCTTAAACACGCACTCGCGATCACCCGTCTCTCGCGTGGCCACGAATATGATCCAGCCGCATATTATTCTCTAAGCGTCGCAAAGAAACGAGATACATTCCACGCGATTCCGAACACAAATAAATAAATAATAAAATGAAAAATAATAAAATTTTTCCGCAAGACGATTTTCATATTAAAAGGACAGAGTAGATATTTAATTAGTCTTGTCACTAATTGATAATAAATCTAAAAGATCAAAAACTATGGAAAACATTGTGAATAACAAAAACTGATATGCGTATTGTGACAAATTGATATGCGTATTGTGAAAAACTATAAACTTATATATGTTGATTCAGATATTAAAACACAATATTAAAACGAGCAACAATCACACAGAGTATTCGACAAAGCGTTAAAAACAAGTGTAACGTTCGGCAGTCAGAGGCAGAATATTAAAAATTAAATTATAATGTCTGTAAAACATTTAACGGACAGGTATTTCTGCTGTTTTTTGTTTTAAAAGATTATTCAATGTAATGTTGAAATTTAATGTTTCTGAAATGTTTATTCAACATTTATGTGTTGTATATTTTAAAATATAGATGAAAACTTATATATGTTATGTATTATAATATTTGGTATCGTATAATTTCATATTTTATCGCAATAAATTTACAATTTATAAATATGCAGAATATATTAATAATTTTTATAAGAATTATTCAATTTTAGTAAAATGAAGACTCTATATTGATAAAATAATATATTAATAAAGATTCAATATAAATGTCAAATTTGATTTTGTTCCTAAAATTGGATGAATATCATATATTGTATTACTATGTCAAGTTGAATAAACATAGTCAGCAATGAATGCAAAAATATAGAACCTTCTTCGAGATTTTTTGTTTATTCAGACTTTACATGCACACAATTATAAATCTCGCCTTTTTTAGAGGTGGTCGACTTCGAATAAATTCAAGAATAATGGCATGTGTATCCTTCCTCGATGGCGTAGGTGGCGTTTTCTTGAGATGATACCGTCTTTCTCTAATATCATCCATCAAACTTTCGTATGGTGTCATTTTGTAGTCGGGAAGACTTCCTTCTCTGCGCGAAGACGTGCGAGAACCCAAATTAGCTTCTACTTTTTTCAATTTGACTCCTCGCCTCAGCTCGCTAATAACTTGAACCCAAAATCTAGCCTAATAATATAATTAAAAATACTGATATTGCTATTAATAAATATTTATAATATTATATACTTATATATATAATCTAGTGTATGTCTTCCACATAATGTACATAAATAAATAAATAAATAAATAAATATATATATATATATATATATATATATATATATATATATTATATATATATAATATTCCATATCATATGTGTGCGTGTGTGCGTGCGTGTGTGTGTGTGCGTGTATGTAAGAAAGATTCAAAACAACTTTTTGTTTTAAAATGTCGCATTCCTGATTTAATTCTGAGACGATTTTTCCTTTCTCAAAATTTTGTCTAAAGTTTGATTTTTGAATTATTAAAAGAAATAGTTGTCGTATTACGAACCATGTAAAAAAAGCGACAAGAGCAGCGCAACTCGCCGTCAGACGCGAGCACTTACTTACGGGGGGTACTTGGTTTGATCAATCAATGTTTATACATAATACGCGCACATGCATGTTTTAAAAAAGAAAAAAATCGTCTTAAAATAAAATTAGAAACACATTTTAAAAATAAAAACTTTTTTATTGGCACACATTTTCTTTTTTCACACTTTCTCTTCCTTCCATTCGAGTGAGTGGAACACAGTATTAAACGCACAGTAATAAACGGACACAGTAACAAATGCGCACAGTCGCAAACTCATGTGGTGCAGAGAACATTGCACGCTCGCTCGCTCGCTCACGCACGCACGCACGCACGCACGCACGCTGCGCACAGGGTGTAAAAGGGCTTCGCCCCCCATCCTACCACACCCACCTCGTCGGTAGAGGTGCCCTGAGAAGTCGCAACCCATGTGGTAAGTCTGTTGGTTACTGTGTCCGTTTGGTCTATGCGCATTTGGTCCGTGCGCATTTGGTCTGTGCGCATTTGTACTGTGTCCGTTTCACTCAGCCTGCTGTGTCCGTTTATTATTGTGCGCATCTGGGACGCTCCCTTTCACTCTCTCTCTCTCTCTCTCTCGTTCACTTACTTGCAATGATGATTTGACTTCATTATGAAATGGTAAACGTGTATTGTGTGACAGTAATGTGTTTTTTCGGTTTTTAGTCGCCAAATAAATCGACAGTAATTAACTGATAGATTTATTTGTAAAATCGGTCGACTGCTTGCTACCGATGTGTAATAGCGTGTTATACAACAGTATCTTGTGTTTATTCGAACGGTCTTCAGTCACTGAATAATTAATCGACAGCGACCGCTCGGTAGTAATTAATTAAA
Organism: Monomorium pharaonis; assembly: GCF_013373865.1. NCBI lineage: Eukaryota > Metazoa > Arthropoda > Insecta > Hymenoptera > Formicidae > Monomorium > Monomorium pharaonis. The sequence continues at coordinate 19,734,116 of NC_050470.1, forward strand.
AAATTTTTTAATAAAATTGGTCAAGTGCTTGATATTATACAGTAAACGCGTGTTGTGTAATAACGACGTATTTTTGTCTTCAAATGATTATCAGTCACAGAAATAATCAATCAACAAAGTGACTAAAATAAATAAGATTGTGATAATATAATAATTGATTGAAAAATTCGTCAGTAAATTTCTCGTTTTAATCGAGTAAACAGATCAAGTGTAAAGTCAGTGTAATTAAGAAAACCTCCTATGTGGAACTCGACTCCAATAAAAAATTTATTGGAAAATTCATTCGTTTCAGGTAAGCAGAAGATCGTGTCATACTCATAAAGTCGTCAAATCATCATTGCAAGTAAATGTAAGAGAGAGAGAAAGAGAGAGAGAGAAAGAGAAAGAGAGAGAGAGAGAGAGAGAGAGAGAGAGAAAAGAAAGAAAGCGTAAAAAAAGAAAATGTGTGCCAACAAAAGTCTTTATTTTTTAAATGTATTCCTAATTTTATTTTGATTTTTTCTTTTCTAAAACATGTATGTGCGCGTATTATGTATAGACATTGATTGATCATACCAACTGCCCCTATACTGGGTTTGTGATCTTTTTCTTAAAAAAAAATAAAAAAAATAAAACACCCACAGTTGGCGCCTTTTTTGTACCTTTTTTAAATAAGTAATTTTGTTTGAATAACATATATACAGAGTAATTGCGACCCATGATGCCCACCAACTGCACGTTTATTTGCACATCTATTTAGCAATTTTTCTTAAAACTTTACGTAGTCGATTATAATTGTTTCTTGTTCGTTGTATTTATCTCGATGGTTTTATTTTTGGTAATTATTCAGTTTAGAGGAGGCAGCTCCAATAACCTTGACCTTGACATATGTTATCAAAATCACCCTCCTGAGTGACCTTCAAAAGATTTTAGCAATTGCTCATGATTCATTAAAAAGTTATTAATCATATTTGAAATTCGCTATTTAGCCACAATTTTAAATCTAAAGTCGCACACCCTTATGGTAAAGCACAAGTGTGAATGTCGTTTCGCTATGTAAGCAGGGGGGAAGGTAAACCTCGCTACACATAGAAAGTTGCAAACGCATCCGATATATTCCTATATTGAATAATTGTGTCGTATTTAAACCTTTTTTGTTAATAATTTCTTAACGAATCACGAGCGACAGCTAAAATCTTTCAAAGGTCACTCAAGAGAGTGACCTTGATAACATATGTCAAGGTCAAGGTTATCGAAACTGTCTGCCCTAAACTGAATAATTACCCAAAAATTTTGACCGAATTTTTAGGCAATCTTCAAAGTGATGCAACTTTGCGAAAAATCATCCAAATTACATCTACTTTTTTTAAACTAGACACTACAGTAAGTAGCGCTTCGCGCGCGCTACTTTACTTTTTACTTTTTAAAAATAAATCACAACAATAATTGTATAGATATAATATCTATATAAATTTATCAGCTGTCAAAATTCAGTCGCAATGACAGCTACTCTTGCAACACAAAGTAAACGCAGCGAGAAAACCAATCGGCATCGCGGAAAAGCGACAACAATAAACTTCGAGAAATGCGAGCAATCGACTTTACATGCCTTTTTTTAGATATGAGGATTAAAGGAGGATTAAAAAAAAAGATAATAAAAATAAAAACAATCCTTTAAAAAAGATTAATATTGTCTTAAGGGGATGCTGAAGTCGTCTGTTTTACCGATTAAACGTTAATTATTTTTGGATACGCTTTGCTCTTAAGGGTGTATCGGACATACAATCTTAGACAAAAGTGCATGAAATTTGAAATACTTAAATATCTATGCCTAACGCATAGTAAATCTAGATGTAAAAAACTTCAACAATAGTTGGAGTCTTATTTTTACTCTTACAAAGGTACTTTTTACGTATTTGCAATTTTTTTCACTTATGAGTTTAAACTTTTGACAGTAAAAATGCACAATTATCTCAAGTTATATTTTATTTCTTTAAAACGGTGTAGTGAAAACAATTGAAACTTGGCAGATATTTTCATCTATTCATATACTAGATGTACAAAAAAATTCAAAACATTGGTACTATTTCTTCTATAATTTTTTAGCTGTTTCATCCGTCAAGATCGTCTTTTTCCATAAGATAGAAAAGGATATCATGTAAAATCAGTAAAAATTAAAATAGTTATAACTCAGCAACTGTTTAGTGGATGCGTTTTCAATTTTTTGCAGTACATTAGGGAAACTAAAAGAACAATTTCACAAATTTTTAGCAACTTTGTACCATTTTGAACTTCAGTCCGATACATCTTTTAAGAGGATACTGGACTGCCTCTCAAATTTGATTAAGGTCGATAATGTAAAGTCATTCATGCACATTATTAATGAGATTTCGTATATATATTTTTTATAGATTTGGAAATTCTTTTCCAGAATTCAAGTATACATATTAATATCAATCTGTGAATTGGATTTTATATCAAGAGTAAAAAAAAATTTTTATATCACTTTACTTATCGCTTCTTCCAAATTCGCACTCACACATACATAAAATTTTCGGATATATTATTCTTTTATATCAAAGTTTTTAGCTCATTTCTGAAAGCACATTATTATTCTTTCCTGTAATTATAAGAGTGCATAACAGTTACTTTATACGTATAGTCTTTAAAACTTAGTGCTGCAGATTAAAGTCACGAGACGACTGTACAAAAGTATAATTTTCTAATTTTTTTGTTTTTCACATAAAATTGTAATTACCCACCCTTTGTTATTGTCTATACTTTAATTCTACATAAATAAGTTAAGAGCAAAGTATCCAAAAATAATTAGCCTCGAATCGCCTCGCACGACGAGGATACTTCCTTGTAAATAGTAGCGTAAGATATTGTATATAGTAGAATAAGGAATTATTAAATAAATATAACGTTATACCGAACACACCGTTTTCTCACTTATTCGAGCCCGCCGCCCGGACCCTGAATCCCGCGGCTATCCGTAGCCAATAGGCATACAAGATTCACGGTTACAAAATTCAATCGCTAAAATAGAAGACTCCAGCATCCCCTTAATTGATTTCATAGAATTGTAAATCCTTCTCCAGAATTAAAGCATAAACAATAACAAAGAATAATTATAATTTCATGCGAAAAACAAAAAAAAATTAGAAAATTATACTTTTGTGTAGTCGTCTCGTGACTTTAATCTGCAGCACTAAGTTTTAAAGACTCAATACGTACAAAGCGCTTTTAGAAATGAGGTAGAAGAGAATAATGTATCTGAATATTTCATATGTATGTGTAAGTGCGAATTTAGAAGAAGTCGATAAGTAGAGTAATATAAAAAAAATTTTTTTGTTCTCAATATAAAATCCAATTCACAGATTGATATTAAAGGGTCAGTGGCAGTCAGTAACTTTAAAAAAATCGATTTTTTAATTTTGCTATTTCCTAAAAGCAGAATATTTTAAGAATATTCCCTGAAATTTTCAAGCTAATTTGATTGAAAGGGACGGAGTTATAAAGCTGTAACGATTGCTCTGTTCGGAGCAGGTAGTCCGGTGCACCGGCAGCAGCTGCTCTGTGCTATTGTTAGAAATACTGGTATGTGTGTATATTTGCATTGATATTTTAGAAGCAACTCTGTCGGAAAAATACTCTGTATGACCTTGGAATAGACAACTCAGTGTAAGTTACAAAAAAATTTTCAACTTAATCAAATTCGAACTTAAAACTTTAAATGCGTTTTTCTCGAAACAGCATTTTTCAAATCGGTGAGCAAGATTGCTGAAAAACGGTTCAACGTTTAGTCCTGAAATTTTAAAGACTTCTTTCGTACATAATTAGGGGGTCCCTGACCAAAGAATTTTTTATTTTCTTATATACTTTTTTTATTGTCAAAATAAACGCTTTTTTTAGGTAAAAATTGAGTTTTTACTTCCAAGGTCCGCCATTTTGTTTCCAATTTCTTTCCAAAATCCTTCGATCAGGGACCCGCCAAACTAATATATTTTTTAAATCCATCCGTATTTTTGTTTACATATGATCCAGTCCCAAAAAATCTTGCCCACCGCAAGCCAGCTTTTTTAAAAGGCCGTCCACGCCATCGGCTGTTATGCCCAAACGAATGAATATTTTTGCATAAAAATTTTTGTAGACATTCCTTAAAACTTATTTTATAATACATTAAAATTGTTTTACTTAAAAATATAAATAAGTCTCTCCAAAAAATCGCAAAAAAGTGCGTTTTTTTTTTAGCCTGCTGACTGCCACTAACCCCTTAACCCTCGGAGAACACATAGGGTCAATTTGACCCTTACCTCAAATTTGATTGTAAATACCTAATAAGTGTTGGGCATTATTCGAAGTCGGTGCAGGGTCATTCTAACCTTATTGTGTACTAAGCGTCGGTTTTTCAATAGTGAGCACGATGGCATATAGTTTGCGGCCACGTATTCAGAATGCCTTAGTACGTGTCGAGCAAGAATATTTCGATGACAACAGTTCTTCTGAGGAAGATAATATGTCAGCACAGTTAAACACTGACACGTCGTATTCAGATTATAGTGAAGCCGACGGCGACGATAAATAAGTTAACTTTTATCACAAGTCATTTAAATAATGAAGTATTCACATATATGTAATAAGAAATAAATTTTTCTAAAATTTTTTCACAAAAATGTTTAATTTTTTTAACTTAAAAACCACTTTTATTACCTAACAAAATAAATATCTTTTTTTAAGGTACACTAAAGTACAATTTTTTTTCTTGATTTTACTACATTTCAAGAATACACACGTAAATTTTTAGCCAGAAATACAATTTTTTTCGTAAATTACGTTAAAAAAAAACAAAAAAAAAATTGTTTTGTGAATTTTTTAAAATATATAAATAATTCCAACAGCACTTTTTATTTATATCAATTGATTTAACAATGTTCTAAGTACATCTGGAAATTTTTTTAAGCTGATCGCACTCGTCAATTTAAAATGGTGGACGATCAAAGTGTGTGTAGGGTCAGATTGACCCACAGTGTTCTTCGTGATCGAAAAAATAGGTGTGTTCTCTGAGGGTTAATATGTGTACTTTAATTCTGGAAAAAATTTCCAAATCTATAAAAGAAATATATATAAAATCTCATTAATGATGTGTATGAATGACTCTACATTATCGACCCCAATCAAGTTTGAGAAGCAGCCCAGGATTCCCTTAAAATTTTAAGCAAAAACCATGTTGCTTATTTCCTATAAAATATGTTACTTCTATATCTTACTTTTTAACTGTAAACTCTATTCTCTAATCCATAAGGGCTTAGAAAATAGAGTTCTGTTGCTTTCTGCTAGACTTGTTTTATTGTTCGTGATACAGATATTTTTATGTTTTACATTCTTTGAGTCGTTGATTAAAAAGTATAAAATATTGAAATAAAAAAATGTATTTAAAAAAAAAAGAACAATATCTACATGGTTTCGAATAAAAGTTTCAGATAATTTTAGTTAAAATTTTTTTACAAAAATTTCAACTATTACAAAAAATTATTTTTAACGAATTTGTACATAATTCTCTATTATTTTGGAAACACTTGACGTGCTGGTAAAAATGTCAAAGGCTTCAAATTTTGTAGCTCTTAAAATTTGAATCAAATTATATATCAAACAAATACTGTGATATATAATAGGTCTGGTACATTAATTATCAGAAACATTTCAAATTGAACATATTGTATAAATAGTTTTGTAGATATTGAAAGTATGTGTCAAAATAATCAAATTTCAATTTTATCCATATACAATAAAAACAAAAAGTTAAAACTTTTTTATAATAAGATTTTGACTAGAATTACTATTGACTAGAATTAAGCCTTCAACACACGATACAATTTTTTATGCTAAATTGCATACGAAGCGTCTATTATGTACATATTATGTCCTGATTGACTCGGATAATTACAATCGTAAGTCAATGAGGATATGTAGTAAGATGTTTCGCATGCAATCTAGCATGGAAAAATCGTATCGTGTGCCGAAGACTTCAATTTAGTCAAAAGAGTTCTTTAAAAAATCATCCAACTCTTCCATCCCTTAATTTTTTAAGAGATAAAACTACTTAAAAAAAAATTTGTTATATTTCTCAAAAACAAGTGCAAAGACGAAAAAAAATGTTTAAAATAAAAAGTATTTGTAAAATGTCGGAAAAATCTTATCTCTTTTTTGTTAAACTAACTCTTTAACAGAAAATCACATCTAAAAAAAGATAATTTCTTAAAATAACAATGCAAGCAGTGGATCTACATGTTTATTTCATGTAGAAGGAAATTATAAGTAACTAATATTATATACATAAACATTATTTATCATCTCAAAAAAATTATTAATATATTAATATTTAGTGACATTGACATTAAATAACATTATTTGATAATAAATTCTTTGATAAGGTTTAACTTTCTTTTTATATCTGTTGTGCTTAAACAATATTGAAAATTTGACTATTTTAACTTGCTGTACTTCCAAAACTATGCTTATACTTAAAATTTTTCTGAGACTAACATTTTATTAATGTTCCATCATATAACATACAATTCAATTCTAGTTTTGAGAAGGAAATGACCGAAAAAAACTTGTGTTTGGCCTAAGATATGTTCTCAATATTTAAAACTTTTTAAATATTGACATCTTCTCCAATTCAAAATAATTAAAAAAAAAATTTTCTAAACTAGTATAATTTAACATTTACAATTCAAAAAGACAGGAATGTACTTCTTCAACATTTTTTTAGTTATTCAATATTAAAGTAAAAAAAAAAAAAACTTTTGCTTAAATGTCAAATAATTTGTCAAAAAAATACCACATAACGTTCAACAAATACACAAGTGAAAGACAAAAATTTACATTTCCAAAAGCTAAAATATATATTTGTATGCAATTTTTCATTCAGATGATAAAATTTTTAAAGTTTGTAAAAAAGTTTAACACATCTTTATTTGAATTATTGTAGATTTATAAAAAAATTATTTACTAAAATATATATTATACTAAAATATTATACTAAAATATTAATCAGGTAAAAATTTCAAACTGTAAAATGTTTTTTAAAACATTTCATTACAATCATTTTTTACAAAATTATCTAAAAGTGTCTATTATTGAGAGTCAAAATAAATGCTTTAATTTTGATGTCTTGGAATGTGTTGTTGACACAAAATAACATACAATACAAATATATTGGAATTTATAAATCAAGTCATATTTCACTATAAATGTTTTCCTTCAATACATTCAAATTATTAATTATATAATTAATAAATGTACTTACAATAATCTTTTTCTTGCATATTAAGTGTACAAAGTTATTTTTCGGCCTTTTTTCAGTAAATTCAATGTTTATTCATTACAAGTAATTTGCTGCTTTTCAAATAACATCTTGTTCACTACTCATTCTTTTAGATTATGCCATCTGTTAGTCAGTTATTTTAGTTTTACAGATTAGTGTTAGAATACCCGAACATAACGGAACAAACTCCAATTTAAATAATTGCAACAGTAAATTATAATAAATAAATAAATTTAAAGACCGAGAATTTATACACCTAATATTTCACGAAGTTTTAAAAGAATACATAAAATTTTAGTTTTATTAATATTAATATTAATATATTAGTATTAACCCTTCAAAAATACACTTTTTTTCGAACGTCGAGGTTACACTGGGTGATTACCACCCATTGTCATTTTTTAAATGCTGTATTTATGAAATTATCAAAGATGTAATAACAAAAAAATTCATGAATAAACTTAATTGTTTGGAAAATGTATTCTGATATTATTTACGCAAAAATCTAAAAACGTTAGTACCTAAAAAAATTCTTGAATCTTGCAACATTCAAAAAAGTTTTTACAAAATAAATCATAACTTTTTTAATTTTCAATATTTTCAGCTAAAAATTTAAACTTTTATTGTTCAAGTCTTCCTTTTAAAAAAGATTATTTATTTTGCATACTAAACATGGAATATTTTAATATGAGAAAAACAGGTATTTTCATAGAAAAATCAAGTTCATTATATTTTTATCATTAAAAAAATTCAAAGTATTAATTAAATATATAGTGTTTATTTTAAAAAATTAATCACTTCTACCAATCAGTGCATAAATATATCCTGTGATCGTCACACATAGGCCTTGAACACAACGGACACTACATTTTTGTCTTTTGATTTTTTTACTGCTACATAATGCACGTCGCTTTTGTTTACCAAATTGACAACGCTCATTGTCATTGACTGGGCAATCTCTTAAGCCTATAATATATGGCTTAATTATAATATTCTTAGATTAGAAAAATATAACGTGTTAGATTTAAGGTGGTAACCGCCCAGTGTGACCTCAAAGGGTTAATACTTCAATTTGTGCTATAAAAATACGAATAAACTAAATTATCATGCTACATGCATTTATTTGCTCAATGTACATTTATTTCATTAAATTTAAAATATAGGGTAACTCCAGCATTTACATTGCGCAAGAATTTAAGCCATAGATATCAGAAAAAATATAAGATGTGAATTAATTTGCTTACAATCACTTTGTTATATTACCTTTATGTTATATTATTATTGTTATATTTTCAGTTTTTTATTATTAATATATGTATAAAACCATTATGAGTTAAATCAATTTGTTAAAGTTTCAGTGTATGTAGTGCAATAATATATTACAACCTATATAAAATGATTTGTCTTTCCCCCGCTCCCTCCCTCTTTCTTTGTAAGAAGCGTAAAATGCTTTTTCATACGTATTTCATTATAAGTGTACAGGTATAGTAAAAGATAAAGTATAAGTAGTTCTTGTCTTTTTTGTTTATCTTGATTGTCCCAGTTATGTGTGACCATATGTTCTACCCCTTATAATATACGGCAAAATGTAAGATAGGTACGGCACATATACCGGAGGTACCCTATTGGTTAATATTATATTTAATCATGCAATTGCAATATAACAATTATAATTTTGGTGGTACGAACGTACTTGTATAGCTCTCCAAATTCTAATGTCCGTCTATAACAATAAATATCAATTAGCAATCAGCAAATTTTATTGGTAAAATCATATAAACAATATTATAAATAACATATTTATTTTCTGTTTCCATATCATTTCCATATCATTTATATATATATTTTTTTAAAGCGTATAACAAGAAAATATATTATTTAGAAGTCCTTTGTCATTTCAACACTTAAGAAAAAAACACTATTTTTACAATTTTTTAAATTACGCAGTGGATCACAATGAATTTCAAGTTATATATGTTTTTAATTTAGGTTAGAAATATGAAAAAATGAGGAAGTGCTTCTGAAAATACTGCTATTATGTAGCAGAGCACTCCGAAATAATCTCGGCAAACATTGGCCTCGGTCGGCCCGACTATCTAACCGTTCGGGCTGAAATACAAGCGTAAGACCGACCTAAACGTTTCGAAACACAACCATTAGCTTCGAAAGTTACGACTTACGTCCGGTAAGACGAGACGCACACACGCGCTTCGGCAATACGCTTAGCACCCGATCATAGGGATGCTAAAACCAGGAAATACCAAGCATGATCAAAATTACCAAAACTCCAGAGCAGTAAAAAGGCCGCGCAAATCATACAAATCACTTCTCACGATATCCAGCCGCATGCGATCCTCTGACTATCTCTCCAAAAAGCTTTCCGGAGTGGAACTTAAGATAGAGTGTTCTTCAACTTAGTCTAGCGTTTTTAGCTCCATTCTGCATCCTACATCCCAAGTCGACAGTGTAAAGTTGAGTGTTCTCCGCCTCCGCCGAGTTTCCCGTTTTCGCTTAGCCATCTTTTAAAAGATACGGAAACAGCAGGCAAAGTGTTCTCGGCCTCTTCCAAGCAGTTCTTGGAAAATCATTTCATTCTCGAATATTTACTCGTCCGATTCGTGGAAACACAGAGCTAATTTAAAAAATAGCGTCGAGAAGCCTATTATCACACTCCGCTACACGGCACTTACCCAAAATATCATTCTTGTCGCGCGACCCGCAGTAAAACCTCAACCGCGAAATACCACGCAAACGCGACCGAATAACAAAAACATGGTTCCGCATAAATCAACTGTTCTAATAATAATAATATATTGTAACTGTTTGAATAAAAGCTATATCTTCAATATATCGCCTTCAAACTCGATGTTCCTTCTTGATCATATCAGCTCTGTTTATTTTGCTTTGTCTGTCGCTTTCGCTCGTCTCCTCCCTTTGTACTTGCTAATACCACAGCGTCTCTTACTTTAGTTCGTCTTCGATTCGACTTATTTTTTCGTCGAATTCAGTCTCGGTTTGGCGCTCTTAAATTGTATACTGGTAGCGGGCAATGATTAAAATAAACTCAGACTTAAAACAAAGTGCTAATTTCTCTCTAACTCTCAACCGCAATTCTCAAAACATTTTAATCCTTCGAGCCGGATATTAGCACAGTAACTTCTTTCAATTTCGTTCCGAAGTAATTATCTTACAATTTTCTCGGACTCAGTTTTCTTTAGAATGTTAATCAACAGTCTCCTGGTTCATGTGAGTTTACACTTGTTTGCACGACTCAACCACCGTTATCAATGCTAACTCACCATGACCATTGTCCGGGAGCAAATCGAACCTCGCCATTGCATCAGTCAAAACCTTATAGTGGCAAGTATTCCAAAATTTTTGGAGTCGTTAAATTCGAATTTAAAGTCTAAATTGCAAAATTCAAAATCGTGAATCCAATATGGAACATCAAAATTGTCAAAAATAATCAGATTTTCTTAAAAATAAGTTTCTACGGGTTTTTTGGGTCGCTAAAGCTAAATTTTCTGTCAAAATTCAAAATGGCGAATATAATATAGCGCATCAAAGTTTTTAAAAATAACCAAATTTTCTTGAAAATATAGGTTTCTATATTGGATCCGTCATTTCAAATTTTAAAATTCTGATCTCAAATTCAGAATCAACGATTCCAAAAATGTAAAGAATAAATTTGTGGATAAAATCCACATTTTTTACCACAAAAATGGTACAGAACTTTAATTTCTGTCCCACAGTTAAAGGGTTAAAAGTTATTGACAATCATATCAAAACAACACGATTATTTTGACAAAAATTACTGCGATTTCTGTGAGATCGTGTATTTCGCTAACAAGGACGAGCTTCTCGCGTTTCGCCAAAATTTGACTTCCTCCGAACAGACTACCGAGTCACTTAACCCTTTAACGTCACCTAGCACTGTTTCGTATCGTTCACTTCAATCATTCAGCACTCAGTAAAAATGACGAAAATATTTATAAGAAATGCATATCCGGGTATTTTCGAGTATGCTCTTTCCGATTCTGATCTTTAAAATTTGAAAAAATTCCAAATTCTTGATGATTTTTGAGATTAAAAAAAAAACCTATTTTTTACAGGTTTTTTGGTTTTAATTCGAAGTTTTGATCATAATACACCTTTGATATTTGGTCGGAACCTTTTTAAACCGTGCAATTTTTGTTTAAACTTAAAAATTATGTACTTAGTTAAATGAATTTCACCATGGCGGATGCAATATGGCGGTCGAAACGTCGGAAAATACTAAAATTTCGTTTTTTTCTCATATTTATCGTTAAAAATTGATCTCAAATATGCATAAAACTATTCTGATTGATGTAATATAATCACAAAATAATACTAACAACAAACAAATATTGCAGAATCCAAAATGGCGCCTCGAAATATTGAATATATCGTAAAAATTAAGGATTTTCTCGATTTTTTTGCACTTTTTTCTAAAAAATCGTATGAAATTAAAAAATTCACATTTGTTGGGGATTGGAAAACTTTAAAATAAATAATATTATGTTTATGTAACCGTATATGATAATATGCGCACAATCAAATACATACTAACGTAACTTTTGTTTGAATAAAGTTGTGGCCAATCATTATTACATGCATGAATATGCAAATATGTATATATTTATATATATGTATATACGCATTTATCTACGCACGTGCGCGTCTTTATGTGCGCGTCTGTGTGCACGCGTGCATACACTTTTTTTCAACATTTTTTGTCACTGATATAATCAATGTGGCCTGATTCTGATCGCGAGGAGGTAGATGCTTATCGAGAATCGTTTTGGTTTTTTATTTTTTTTTAATTTTTTATATTTTTTGTCGCTTTTGAAGTTTTTAATTTTTTTTACATTTTAAAATTTATATATTTTTATTTTTTTTAATTATATTTTTTCTATTATATATAGTTTTTTTTATGTTTATTATTCACATATGTGATTTTAAAAAGCATATCTTGCATAAGTATAAATTATAATTTTCACAATATTTATTAGTTCTTACTTTACATTTAGCACCAGAGCAATATTTTTGTTTTGTCTTTGTCTGCCACTTGTGGTCATGGAGACATTTTTCTTTCGATTTCATTCGATCAAGCGCTGCTGTTTTATACAACACAGCTAACAACCAAGTAACAAAATTGATAAGAAAAGAGCTTGTTTTAAGTATAAGTAAAGCATATCTTTCTAAATCGAAAAAAAATGTCTCCATGACCACAAGTGGCAGACAAAGACAAGACAAAAATATTGCTCTGGTGCTAAATGTAAAGTAAGAACTAATAAATATTGTGAAAATTGTAATTCATACTTATGCAAGATAGCTTTTTAAAATATGTAAATAATAAACATAAAAAAACGATATGTAATAGAAAAAGATATAATAAAAAAAATAAAAAATATAAATTACAAAATGTAAAAAAAATTAAAAACTTCAAAGGCGACAAAAAATATAAAAAATTAAGAAAAAAATAAAAAACCAAAAAGATTTTCGATAAGCACCTACCTCCTCGCGATCAGAATCAGGCAACATTGATTATATCAGTGGCAAAAGATGTTGAGAAAAAGCGTATGCACGCGTGCACACAGACGCGCACATAAAGACGCGCACGTGCGTAGATAAATGCACATATACATATATATAAATATATACATTTTTGCATATTCATACATGTAATAATGATTGGCCACAACTTCATTCAAACAAAAGTTAGTATATATTTGATTGTGCGCATTATCATATACAGTTACATAAACATAATATTATTTATTTTAAAATTTTCCAATCCCCAACAAATGTGAATTTTTAAATTTCATACAATTTTTTCGAAGAAAGTGCAAAAAAATCGAGAAAATCCTTAATTTTTACGATATATTCAATATTTCAAGGAGCCATTTTGGATTCTGCAATATTTGTTTGTTGTTAGTGTTATTTTGTGATTATATTACATCAATCAGAATGGTTTTATGCATATTTGAAATCAATTATTAATGATAAATATAAGAAAAAAGCGAAATTTTAGTATTTTCCGACCCCCATATTGCATCCGCCATGGTGAAATTCAGTTTACTAAGCACATAATTTTTAAGTACAAACAAAAATTGCACGGTTTAAAAAGGTTCCGACCAAATAACAAAGGTGTATTATGATCAAAATTTCAAATTAAAACCAACAAACCTGTAAAAAATAGGTTCTTTTTTTTAATCTCATAAATCATCAAAAATGTGGAATTTTTTCGAATTTTTAAGATCAGAACCGGAAAGAGCATACTCAAAAATACTTGGATGTGTATTTCTTATAGATATTTTTGTCATTTTCACTGAGTGCTAAATGATTAAAGTGTACAATACGAAACAGTGCTGGTTTGACGTTAAAGGGTTAAATATGATAGTCGCATGACAGTTTGTAAAATTAAGGTAAAATTGTCGTAAAAGAAGAGAGGAAGAAAAAAGAGAAACGAAATAAAAAAACGAAAGAGAGAAACAAATAAAGAATAAAAAAGAAAGAAAATTAGGTAGTCTGAATAATTAAAATGAGAGAGAGAGAGAGAGAGAGAGAGAGAGAGAGAGAGAGAGAGAGAGAGAGAGAGAGAGAGAGAGAGAGAAAGAGAGAGAGAGAGAGAGAGGGAGAAAGGGAGAGATGGAGAATAGGAAAGGAGAGTTTTTTTTAAGTTACTAGAACACAACATTGCGCGCGCTTCGCGCGCGCCACTTATAGCATTTTTATATTGAACATTGCACTTTTTTTTCTTCTGTAATATTACTCTCACACACTTTATCATATTTAATGCCCTTCTCTATCTCACGCTCCTTCTCCCACTCTCTAAATTATTAATTATATTATTAATGATATTAATTATATTATTTTCATATTGTTCAATATTACTCTTACACTTTACTTTCTTATTTAATCCTCTTCTTTATCTCTCACGCTCTCCCACTCTCCCCCCTCAGCCCCTCTCTCACTCACTAAACACAAATTAGTGATTATATTATATTTTCATGTTTCTTAATATCACTCTTACATACTTTATCTCCATACTTATCCCCCTTTAAATAAATTAAAAATTATAATATATTATATGTAATGTTATCTGTTAATTTTCAATCAATTTTCAAAACTTTCACTTTCTGGCGAACTCTTTAGAAAATTATTGTACGCGTCCGGAACTATAGGAAAACTGTGTTAAAATAAATAGAATTTTCGATATTCGATTAGCATTTCCCGTCTACCCTCAAAATTCAAGTTTTCCGGGAAATATAATTGTTAAAAAAATGTTTTAATTAATTATATCACCTGAATTCTATAGCAAATTATTGTACGCGTCCGGAACTATATGAGAATTACGTTAAAATAAATAAATAGATCAGGCGATATTCGATTAGCATTTCACGTCTAACTTTAAAAATTCAAGTTTTCCGGGCAAAATAATTGTTTAAAAAATGTTTTAATTAATTATATTACCAGAACTTTTTAGAAACTTATTGTACGCGTCCGGAACTATATGAGCATTGCGTTAAAATAAATAGAACTGTCGATATTTGAACAGCATCTCACCTTTAGCCCTCAAAAGTCAAGTTTTTCGGGCAAAATAAATGTTTAAAAAATGTTTTAATTAATTATATCACCGGAACTCTTTAGAAAATTATTGTACGCGTCCGGAACTATATGAAAACTGCGTTAAAATAAATAAATCTGTCGATATTCGATTAGCACTTCACGTCTAGCCTTGAAAATTCAAGTTTTCCGGGCAAAATAATTGTTTAAAAAATGTTTTAATTAATTATAACACCGTAACTTTATAAAAAACTATTGTACGCGTCCAGAACTATATGAAAACTGCGTTAAAATAAATAGAACTGTCGACATTCGATTAGCATTTCACGTCCAGCCCTTAAAATTAAAGTTTTTCGGGCAAAATAATTGTTTAGAAAATTTTTTAATTAATTATATCACCGGAACTGTTTAAAAAATTATTGTACGCGTCCGGAACTATATGAAAACTGCGTTAAAATAAATAAATCTGTCGATATTCGATTAGCACTTCACGTCTAGTTTTCAAAATTCAAGTTTTCCGGGCAAAATAATTGTTTAAAAAATGTTTTAATTAATTATATCACCTGAACTCTATAGAAACATATTGTACACGTCCCGAACTATATGAGAATTACGTTAAAATAAATAGATCTGTCGATATTCGATTAGCATTTCACGTCTAGCCCTAAAATTCAAGTTTTTCGGGCAAAATAATTGTTTAAAGAATGTTCTAATTAATTATATCACCTGAACTTTATAGAAACATATTGAACGCGTCCCGAACTACATGAGAATTACGTTCAAATAAATAGATCTGTCGATATTCGATTAGCACTTGTCGTGTAGCCTTAGAAATTCAAGTTTTTCGGGCAAAATAATTGTTTAAAAAATGTTTTAATTAATTATATCACCTGAACTTTGTAGAAACATATTGTATGCGTCACGAACTATATGAGAATTACGTTCAAATAAATAGATCTGGCGATATTCGATTAGCACTTGTCGTGTAGCCTTAGAAATTCAAGTTTTTCGGGCAAAATAATTGTTTAAAAAATGTTCTAATTAATTATATCACCTGAACTTTATAGAAACATATTGTACGCGTCCCTAACTATATGAGAATTACGTTTAAATAAATAGATCTGTCGATATTCGATTAGCACTTGTCGTGTAACCTTAGAAATTCAAGTTTTTCGGGCAAAATAATTGTTTAAAAAATGTTTTAATTAATTATATCACCTGAACTTTGTAGAAACATATTGTACGCGTCACGAACTATATGAGAATTACGTTCAAATAAATAGATCTGGCAATATTCGATTAGCACTTGTCGTGTAGCCTTAGAAATTCAAGTTTTTCGGGCAAAATAATTGTTTAAAAAATGTTCTAATTAATTATATCACCTGAACTTTATAGAAACATATTGTACGCGTCCCTAACTATATGAGAATTACGTTTAAATAAATAGATCTGTCGATATTCGATTAGCACTTGTCGTGTAACCTTAGAAATTCAAGTTTTTCGGGCAAAATAATTGTTTAAAAAATGTTCTAATTAATTATATCATTTGAACTTTATAGAAACATATTGTACGCGTCCATAACTATATAAGAATTACGTTTAAATAAATAGATCTGTCGATATTTGATTAGCACTTGTCGTGTAGCCTTAGAAATTCAAGTTTTGCGGGCAAAATAATTGTTTAAAAAATGTTTTAATTAATTATATCACCGAAACTCTTTAGAAAATTATTGTACGCGTCCGGAACTATATGAAAACTGCGTTAAAATAAATGAATCTGTCGATATTCGATTAGCACTTCACGTCTAGCTCTCAAAATTCAAGTTTTCCGGGCAAAATAATTGTTTAAAAAATGTTTTAATTATTTATATTACCGAAACTTTTTAGAAAATTATTGTACGTGTCCGTATCTATATGGGAACTGCGTTAAAAGAAATAGAACTGTCGATATTCAACCAGCATCTCATGTCTAGACCTATAAATATAAGTTTTCCATCTAGAAATCTAGATAGTTGTTGAAAAATACTTTTAAAATTTTTAAATTAATTAATTTTGTCTATCTGAGATGCCAGTTACACCAAATCCACGTGCGCAGACGTACACGCATATATACGTATGTTTTGTAACAAAAAATTATTTTTTTATTAAATTAATCATCAGAACTATTGATAAGATGTCTCTAAACGATAGAACTCTATAGATTTAGTCTTCTCTGTGGTCGTATATTCGAAATACGGTGAGATGCTATTATGTGATTTTGGAAGTTAGCATCTCATTTATAAAAATTTAAGGCGATGCTGGACTGCCTCTCAAACTTGATCGAGGTCGATAATGTAGAGTCATTCATGCACATCATTAATGAGATTTCGTATATATCTCTTTTATAAATTTGGAAATTCTTTTCCAGAATTAAAGTACACATATTAATATCCATCTGTGAATTGGACTTTATATCGAGGACAAAAAATATATTTTTTTATTGCTCTACTTATCGACTTTTTACGCGTATATAACCTAAATTTTCGTTTAACAATTTCGTCTCAATTAGGCACTAAAATCTAATTTTCGAAACTCGACACTGTTTGTTTTCGTCGTCTACTAGTCTGTGAATACAAATTTCGTAGGTACAAACTGTAGATCTTTTATATTAAGCAAACATTGTTATGATGTGACAGCAAATTAACAATTTTTTCTCGTTTTTGGAGGAAATTTCACTCCACAGACTGATAGCAATGCGTATTCTTTTATTCTGGAGAAGGATTTCCAAATCTATAAAAGAAATAAAAAGATATTGTTAAACAAAAATTACTATCTTTTTGTTGGTAAAACAGATAACTCCAGCATCCCCTTAATTAAAATAGATAATTCAACGGAACTATTGTTGAAACTTATCAAGAACTGTAGAACTATGCTGGATGCAAGTAATTCTGCAGTATTTTTATGAGATGCTAAACTTTGAGATGCTAACTTCACACACGTTTAATCGGCATCGCGGAAAAGCGACAACAATACTTCGAGAGATGCGAGTATCGATGCCATGCCCTTTTTTAGAAAGGATTCTTACTTCTCCTCCCCCGTTCTCTCTCTCTCTCTCTCTCTCTTTCTCTCTCTCTCTCTCTCTCTCTTTCTCTTCCTCTCGTATATTTTTTATTTGGCTCTTTTTTCTTTTTCCCTGATTTTTTGTAATTATTTCAATGAACTATCAAAAGTGACAGTTTGATAGCTGAAAATGACACGAAGTAGTTTGACAGCTGGAAATGACACGAAGTGAAGAAAGTCACAACGCACTTAACAACGAGATAGCGAGACAGCCAATCAGCATCTCGGAAAAGCGGCAACAATAAATTCGATTCGATTTAACATCTCCTTTTTTAGATAGGAAAAAGTAACAGTATTTCTTTAAAGCTAAAAACGGAGAAGAATAAATGAGAGAAAAAGAAATAAAATGAGAGATATAATAAAAAAGAGGAATACAATAATAGATAAAAATAATGTGTAATACTATGATATCTTGTATATATTTATGTTAAAATCTAAAAATAATCATCCAAAATCAAACAAAAAGGAAGAAATAACTTTCGTAATTAATTCGTACATATTTTTTAACAACGTTTATATAATCATTTTATGCTATTATTTGTATCTGTTAAGCATTACCATTATTAAAAAAAAAAAAAAAAATTATTATATTACTTATTATTACCCAAAAAAAGCAGAACTTCGAAACCGTTTTCTATTTATACACGCACGTAGCGCAGAAAGAGAACCAATCAGCATCAGAGAAGAGCAGACAACATTTCGTAACATTACAGTGTCAATATCAGACGGCTTTAAAGAATAGATTTATATATGTTATGTATTTTGTATTTCTTTATAACTTTTTTTAATGTGTATAACATTTTTAAAGAAAAAAAAATTAAGTAATGAACTAATGTATGTTAGAATGCTTACTCTCTATCTCTTTTTTATTCTTTAAATCTGTATATAATTGTTTATATAATTATTGCAATTATTATTATTTACAAAAAGTAAAAAGCTAAATAGCGCGCGCGTAGCGCGCGCCTGTGTTGTTCTAGTATATATTATTGTGCACATTTTTTTCGTTTGATATGTAGCATTATCGGAAATAAGTTTTTTTTGGTAAGGCAGTTCTAAATTTTTTTGTCTAAAATTTTGACGTGCTCTCACAACGGGACCTTACGGGTCATGGAACACCGATTTTTTTTATACTTATAGGATTTGAAGATCAGTACCCGGACTTCAATTTCCTAAAGCAGTACGATGCGCTTCTTAAAAATACTTGAGAAAATCGATTTTGAAGATTTCCGATATCTGTAAGTACAGAAAATTTTAACCTATTGTCAGAGCCGCTCGTAGCCGAGCGCACAGAGCTCTAGTTTCGTAAGCGCGGAGTTGCTGGTTCGATTCTCGCTCTGGCCTTAATTTTTTTTTCATAAGTTAATAAAGTTTTTTTTTTAATCCTATATCTTAACATTTATCAAATTGAAATGCTAATTAATTATTAAATATTTATTCGTTATTTTATGAATAAAAATTAACATTTTTTTATTTTTAATTACTACTTGATTGAAAATGCGAATATTTATAATAAATTAAAATTTGGTACAAAAAATGGAAAACATTAAAGAAAATAAAATACTTTTTAAGAGATTACGAGTAAATACAAAAATAATATAAAAAACAAAAATAATATTTATAAAAATGGTTGTTTAATTTTTATGAGTTATTCATTCATGTATGTTATAAAATATATTAATAATAAATACATTTGACATTACTCGTCAGTATTACATGAGCCAATTTAATTTTTATTTAAAAAATAACGAATAAATATTTAATAATTAATTAGCATTTCAATTTGATAAATGTTAAGATATAGGATTAAAAAAAAAACTTTATTAACTTATGAAAAAAAATTGAGGCCAGAACGAGAATCGAACCAGCGACTCCGCGCTTACGAAACTAGAGCTCTGTGCGCTTGGCTACGAGCGGCTCTGACAATAGGTTAAAATTTTCTGTACTTACAGATATCGGAAATCTTCAAAATCGATTTTCTCGAGTATTTTTGAGAAGCGCATCGTACTGCTTTAAGAAATTGAAGTCCGGGTACTGATCTTCAAATCCTATAAGTATAAAAAAAATCGGTGTTCCATGACCCGTAAGGTCCCCTTGTCAGTCAAACTCATGAGACGTTTCTAATCTATGATTAGGAATTATCAATCGGCAACCACAGTTTTTTATTAATACCTATTTTTGTTTTTAATTCTAGTAATTAATTTTTTGTTAGTTTGGCTCAAATAGGATGCCTCACAATTTTGGCATGATACTTTGTACACCACATCACAACACAACATACTATCTAAAAATTCTAAAACATACTTACCATTTTTAATCAGTTGTTTTAACATGGGTTTGCGACTTTTCACGCGTAGCAAGTGGACATTCACTTGTTTTTATTACCCTTTTCAATATTTTAGTTTAGTTTGTGGTAGTTTGATTAAGCATTAAAATTAACTACTAAAACTCGATGTGTGTTGGATGAGTTATATGAAGTTTTAAACATTTAATGTCATTTTTCTAAAAAACAATTGTCTTTATGGCAAAAATCAATAAGACATAAAATGTGTATTTCTATAAAATCTATAAATTTTGTCTAAAGTATTTTTTGAAATTCCCATTATTTACTGAAATAAAGAGAAAAACCATGATTTTATTAAAGTCAAATGTTTTGAAAACTAGCTGTTTCCGTATATTCAATTACGCTTTTATGGCTTTCAATTACATTTAGTAAATACTACATATTCATAAAATTTCATCAAAATCTGAGAGAGGTCGGATACAGAAGTCTTATCCTATTTGCAATTAATATATTGATAATAAGATTGATATCTTTTTCGTAAAACATGGAATGTAACAAATAGAAAATCCTATCCATTAGACCAATAATAATCCATTAGATCCTTTTTTGTGTGTTAGGGTAGTGAGAGAAATAATTGAGAAATCTATTAGAGGAGGTCTCTTTTTTGTGCCAGTTGTATTATTTTGCCATTGTTAACTGCTAATGTAAAGTCTAGGAAGTTGATGTAAAAAAAAAAAAAAAAAAAAAAAAATTAACTAATAAAGAAAAATTACACTCTACCAAATACTACTGAGACTGTTACTGAAATAAAATTACAAAAAAAAAGTAGAATTTGGTGTTTGAAAAAATGACTTCAAGATAGGTGGTCGATATATCAAACACCATGCCGAAAAGGGTTAAGCCTCATCATTAAGAAAGTTAAAAGTATCTAATAGAGTGTGTACCGAGGTACTGGGAGCTGCTAAAGTAATATCATCTACATATTTAAAATACAAAGGTAACTTAAAAGAAAATTAATAGCCGTACTTTCAATGTCTTGGAGAACAATTTCAGCTACTTCCCATCAATAATGGGAAGTAGAGGAGAGTCCATCGGAGTACCAAAGAACTGCTTATAATACTTGTTAAAACTAAAATAGCTGGAATTTAATATTAATTGTATTCCAATAAGAAATTCTTTCAATGGAATATCTGTATTTAAGGCAACACATTTTCATTTTTTCTTAATGCTCTCATTAACCATGTCTAACGGTATATTGGTAAACATAGAAACCACATCAAGACATTAATCAAGACAAGAATGCCAGTCATTCTCAAGAGTAAATCCATTTACATTTAGTTTATAGTCCAAATAGAAACTATTCTTGGCATGACTGTTAAGTTTCGGTAGACATTCGTATAGAATCTTATGTAAAAAATTTGTTGATGAATAAAGAGGGCTACTAATTGATAAAATTATTCTTAATGGATACAACAATATTCAGTATTGGTTCATTTGTCCGTTCTTTATTTAGTTAATTTTATATATATGGTTTATTCCGCACTCCCCTAAGGGTTGCCGAGATTGTTTTCAGGGGAACCACCAAATCCCTCACAACCTCATCTTTCTCTATCACAGTTACAACATCAAATAACAAACATATATGCCAAATAACAAACATATTCTCCTTGCCATTTCCCCTTTGACTTCCTTCCTCCTCACCTTCGTTCTTTTCTCTCCATCTTTTCTCCTCTGCATCCCAGTCCCACTTTCTTCCCTCTCTCTCTCTCTCCTGCATTCTACCCTTCCTTCTGCTCTCGCTCTCACCTACATCGCTTCTGTTAAACATTTCAGCATCTTATCTTTCCTCTTCTTCTGCATCACATTCTCCTCCAACCTCCCTTTCTTCTCCCTCCTCCTCTCTATCTCCTTGCATTCTTCTCTGACCACCGTCCTTTCCCTGTCAATCTTCGTGTCAATCTTCATATCTCAGTCAATCCCAGTAAACTTTTGCTTCCACCATCTCTCCCTCCACTAACCGCTCTACACAATCCTCTCAACGGATTCATTACATCCTCTAAGCATTGCCTCATTTCTCTCACGTCTCTCCTCAGCTCTTCTATCTCTTTATCCTTCGCTTTCACTTCTCCTTTCTCTACAAAAACTCACACTTCTCTCAGTCACTTCCTTTCCTCTTACCTCTCCAGCCACTTGCTCTCCTCTCCTTGCTTCCTATCCTTGTCTCCTGTCTTCGTCTCCTTTTCCTTCTCCCGTCTCCTCTTGCTCTCCTGCTTCTCCGTGGCACGGCTTTCCTTCTCTCCTCTCTCCATCCCTTCATTCTCTGCGCCTTTGCTTTCCTCTCTTTTTTCCTCAATCTTTCCTCCTTCCTCTCTTTACCTTCACTTTTCCTATTTTACCTTCCATTTTACCACTTTACCTTCATTACTTCCTCTTTCATCTCCAACTTTCACACACCTTCCTTTCACCATCATCACCATTTCCTCCATATGAGAGGCTTCCACTTGGAAACAGTTCATTTAAACACCGTTTATTGGACACCGTTTATTTGGACACCATTCACTTAGACACCGTTCAGTTGGACACGAAAAGAAATGGACACACGCGCGCGCGCACACACACACACACACACACACACACACACACACACACACACGCGCGCGCGCGCGCGCGCGCGCGCGGGGGGGGGGCGTCCCCCTCCCGTACCCACCACACTGGTAAGGGTGCCCTAGACATAGTTATTTCTTACTGTGTGCAAGTAAACGGTGTACAATAAACAAATAAAAACTGTCAAAATGAACGATGTCCAAATGGACCGTTCCCCCTCCGTATACCTCCTTATCTCTTTCAACTCTTCCTGGACCGCTATTCCGTAATCGTCTACCGACGACCATCCGTTCGGTACGCTAGCGACATTTGTCGCTTGCACAATCGACAAACATTAGTTGGGGCTATTCTGAAACTTGCATTTTCCAACACTTGTCGTTGCAAGCGACAGTTATCGGTACGGTTTTATCGATAATGTATAATCATAGTCAAAAGTTCAAGGATATTTTTAAGCCAATAGCAGAAAAGCTTTAGAAGATCGCGTATATATATTATGTAATATATACATATGTCGTATATTGTGATTAATAATTCATATTATTAATTATGTAAAAAATGGATTTGCAAAAGACGTAAATAAACAAGATGAAATTTATATAAATATTATAGTATTATAAAAATATAGTTTTTTAATTCATGTTTTTCTATACAAATAAAATTTTAAATAAATAAAGTTAATAAGTTAAAATTTATGTATTTTAAAAATAATTAATTAAAGTTATAACAATTAAATTATTTAAAGTTAACTAATTAAGTTTATTAAATTTTTAAGTCTATTAACTATAACTTTTAATTTCTTCACATATATTAGTTATGAATTCTATTTGTTGATTATTAGAGTAAAAAAAGTTAAAATATTTTTTGCAAATGTACTTAATTGAGATAGAAAAATAATAATAAAACAAAAGTATAAATTTTTTGTTTTTATTTTGTTATGTAGATATAAAAATACATAAATATAAGTACAAAAATATAGTAAAAAAATAAGTATATATATTTGTTTTTATTTTGTTGCATAACATGTATTACATGTAAATATATAAATAGAGAAATATAAGTATTTTTTTTACATTTAATCTTAATTTTTTTAAATTAATCTTTGTTCTTAAACTTTATTTCTCATACAACTATTTTTAATTTTTATTTAATTATTGATGAGAAATAAAGCTATTATGTATTCACAATGTCCACGTATACAAAAATATTTTCGTCCTTAGAAAATTATAATAAAATCTATAAATTTGATACTTGAAGTTTTGTAATACACAAAAAATAATTGCTTTCAAATTTGAACTGCTAGATTCTCTTAATTAATTCTGACCGTTTCCAATATGAAAGTTTCAATTCACTTTAAAGGAACACCATGCAGTGCTACATTGACGGTTTTCTTTAATGAAAGAAATAAATGTTCATGTTAGAAATCTAAAAAAAAAAAAAAAATTACACACTTAAACTGAAAGCCAATAAGTTCAAACTCCATAAATATATCTTTTTCTATATAAACAAAGTTTTTGCACTGTTCTGTATAAGATACATTTTATAAACTTACATAAATTACGTGGCAAAAATAATTAATTAATTTAATTTAAATTAAATAATTCATTTCTATATATTATTATTTATTCGTATTCTTTTCTTTTAATCATTTTTAACTACAACCTCCAAAGACGGCGTTCTTCATCAAAATACTTTTTCTCCTTTTTTCCTTTTTCTTTCTCCTTCTCTCCAAGCAAAAAGTTGTCGGTATCACGTTTTCATCACCTCTAGGTGATCACAATAAAATTAACGATAATTGTCGTTCGTATTCGACAAATGTCGTTTGATATTTGTCGGTAAACGTGTTACGAAATAGCTTCCATCATTATTTGTCGGCTGACGCCATTAACGACATCGATAGTTGTCGGTAAGTTGGTGGTTACGGAATAACGCCCCTGCACCTTTTTTCTCTCTTAGTTCAACCAATACCTCCTCCACTTTCTCCGTTTGCTTGACACCTTTATCTCTCTTACTTTCTCCCGTACTCCTCCCACGCTACACCATAACCTGCCTACCATAACCGCATACTCTTCACTCGACCATCGATCTCCTATCGACATGTCAATTCATCGCACGTGCTCCGAATCTCACTATCACTGCTTACTGCTGCCCTCTCTCGGCTCGTCACCTTCCTTCTTACTCCTTCCTCTCCATCAATCTGCCCATTCTCGATATATTGATACACTGCTTCTCAATCTCCCAATCACATCTCCCAGCTTCTTCAGCGCACGCACCCAAACTTTCTCTCTCTCTGACCTTCTCTCCACACGCGTCGTCTATTACCACTTCTCCATCCTCGCTTCTTCCTTCTGGCGCGCTCTTCGTTCATCACTTCTCCATACCTTCTCCACATCCATCCTTTATCTCTTCAACCTTCCTCTGATGCCTTATTCCAATTTTGCAACTTGCTCTCCTGCTTCTCGTCCTTCCTTTCCTCCAATGTCCAGGCTTCCTCTCACATCTCGATTTTTCTGCCACCACTTTCCAACTCTCCTGGGCCACCATTTCACCTCCTCTTCCCACAAAACTCCAGTACCAAAGGTCCTACCTGTTTACTACTAGCCGCCTTCTTTTTTCCTCTCCTAGTTGATTTTATCATTAGAGCCTTATAAAATATATTTAATTTTTAATTCACACAAGCGTTAATCATGCGGCATTTTCGCTTCTTTTTTAACTTTATCAGATCACGTTTTGGACATTTTACATGTTTATTTCTCGATATATAAGATCCATGAAATCAAGTTCATCTACATGATTACGCATCAATTTTTTAAATATTGTATTTGACATAATTTGATCTCTTCACATATATGTATTACATACAACGGTGCAAAATTTTTTGAACATAGACTTGACAAAGATTTTAAAAAATTTACATCAATAGGCTAATCAACATCACATGTTACATCAATAGGCTAATCAAATTGGAATTACGTGACGTTCTTAATCATTACCGAAATATTGTAAACGCGATGTATTTTCTAACAAAACAGATGAACCAACTGTTACCATATAATCTATGTTACATATTTTTCACACATCAAGATTATTTACCAGAGCTTGCGAAAGAAAGAAAGTGACAGAATCAACAACAAAATAATTAATAATTTTATTAAAAAACAAAAAACAAATAATAAATTAAATTAAATATTTATGTTATATCTCGCGCTCAAGAGAAGAACACAACACAGATAATCGTCTTATTTTCAATTTTTCGTTCAATAAACTGTTTAACATTAATAATAAATCTTACGTGATAAATATCATAGCTAATGAATTCAATCGAAAATCTACGTGAAAAATGGTTTATTAATCATACTCACTTATTTTTGCCGTTAGAAATAAAGTTATTATTACAACTAAGAGAAAAATTCAATTTGTCTGTCTTCGATAATAAAAAAGAGTAGACAGTTTTAGAACTGATCAAGAATATTTAAAAAAAAACTTGTTCAGATACGATAAAAATATAGCGACTACGATCAGAAGAAAATCGTTCAAATTTTAAACAGATTTTATAATAATAAAAATGGACACAATAGAGTTGACACCATACTATCTTAATGGCTATCCATCAAACAATACATTAAGAAACATCCTAATATTACAAGAGCTGATCAAGACAATACCACAGTAGTAAAACAAAATTGATTATATTTCAAAGGTAAAACAAATTTTGTCAGATTCTGACACTTACTCTCCTATCAATAACAATTCTTGTAACAACATTAATAACAAAGCACGTGACCTGCTCAGCAGATGGAAAAAAATTATATTGATAATCTCACAAAAAATTACTCAAGAGTAATGGTATCCTTCCCAGACTGCTAAAAACACATAAACCAGGCTTTCCATTAAGAATAATAATCTCATCAATTAATAGTCCTCTTTATCCATTAAAAAATTGTTTACATAAGATCCTGTATGAATGTCTACCAAAACCTAATAGTCATGTCAAGAATAGTTTCAACTTGGTCTACAAACTAAATAGATTTACTTTTGAGAATGACTAGCAATTAATGTATCTTGATGTGGTTTCTATGTTTACCAATATACCGTTAGACATAGTTAATGAGAGCATTAAGAAAAGATGGGAGTGGGTTGCCTTAAACACAGATATTCTAATAAAAAAATTTCTAATTGGAATACAATTAGTAATAAATTCCAGCTATTTCAGTTTTAACAACAAGTAATATAACCAGTTCTTTGGTAGTCCGATGAGTTCTCTTCTATCTCCCATCATCGCTGAAATTATCCTCCAAAACACTAAAAGTACGGCCATTCTCTTCCTTTTAAATTACTTTTATATTTTAGATGTATAGATAATATTAATTTGGCAACTCCCAGTGACTCTATACAGACTCTAATGACTACTTTTAACTCTCTTAATGATAGACTTGAGTTCACTATTGAATTGAGCATGAACAACTGCATCAACTTCCCAAATCTCACATTAATAATTAACAATAGCAAAATAATACACGACTGGCACCAAAAAAAGACTTCCTCTGGTAGATTTCTCAATTATTTTTTTCACCACCCTGTTGCGCCTTGCGGTACAACAAAATATTTTTGCCGTACCTTGCGGTGCGACAAAAGATTTTTTGGGATTCGTTGTCGCCCAAGGAGTTAGAACTCGCGGAAAGAGGCGGTTTTGTAGGCAGGGTCCTCAAATCACTCACTCACTGATTTTAATTTAAACTGATATAAGATTTATTTCTGTGTTGTACACTGGTTGCGGTCGGCGAAGGTGCCGCGTCGTGTTACAATAGATTAGATACGACGCGTGACTCGGAGCTACCGCGTCGTCTCGTTGCTCGCTTGCTAGCGGCTAAGTCCCGAACTCTTAATGCACTTGTACGGGCCGCACGTATCGGCTTGATTTCTGATTACTGATCCCGCTGGCCGCTGTTCGGCAGCAGCTTAAATAGTGTCGCGGATTTAATTATTAGTGGGGGCATCGGGCCCTCCGTATGACCATATATGGTCATTCCCGCGCGCATCCGGCGCGCGGGAAATATTTGCGAGTTTAGCAACAATTGCCAAAATGCAGGTATGCATTTCCGGTGGCATGATTGTTGCTAAGCTGGCTTCGCTACTTCGTTAAGGTGGCTGGTGCGTTGCCCAGTGCGATGACCGGCCGGCAGCGCACGAGGCATGTGTCACCTGACACCTTATGATAGCGAGCCTTCCTCGGCGAGCTATCTTATTATTTTAATATTTTATTTCCTTTATTTTATAATATGTATTTATTGGTTGTGAGTGTTTCGCTCACAACATCCCTCCCCCGTAAAAAAAAAACAAAAACGGAGGTACGAAGTTTTTGTATATTTAATTAAAAACGCGTGCTACTGCTACGCTTTAAAATAGATCTGGGAATTGTATATTCCGAATCTATGTCTAGTGTGACTCGCTTCTCATGGCTGTTTCTCTTTTTCTTTTTTATTACAATAACAGTTATTATTATTGCTAGTATTATTACAATCACTGTTCCGCTGGTAGCCGTTGGGTAGATAAAATGTGGTGATTGAAAAATTGTATTCGGTTGTTCGTTCAATCTTTTGTCCATTTCTATAATTTGTTTGTTTAAGTCCTCTAACTTTGAGGAATGTAGGACAATGTTTTGTAATTCTATCGGTTTCACTGCATTTATGCTTAGCTTTGCTTCGTTCTTTAGTATAGAAATATTGTATTGTGGTAAAAATGTTTCTATTTCTGTACTGTGTGATAACTTAGGAGACTTTATTATCGTGTCTTCCGTCATTAATTTGCAGTTGTTCTTCAATATTATTTTACCCGTTTTTTCGATCACTTCCTTTATCTGTCCGTGGTCTTTACAATAAAATGTTACAGTTTGTTTTTCCTGTACGGAATATAGCCATGAGTGCGAGTCGCCTAAGGCTATCCAAAAACTATGGTTAGACGCTATGTTTATAATGTTACAATTTTCGTGATATTTATCGGTTTCTAAAAACGTTTTGACTTCACACACGGAGTGTGGATTAATCCTGTTCGCAGGATAATTTCGCTCGCATAGGTAATCTTTATTTATCTTCATACAATTTTGTAAATCGTTGCGCGGTAAGGTTATATACGTGTGCTGATCCCCGTCTATCGCTATGGTCGGATACCTGATGTCTATTACAGAGAATGTGTTATTATGTTCTGGCACAGGTAGTGCTATCACATTTAATATTTCGTATTTTGACGTCGATATCAATGGAAAACGCAAAATCGTGTATATATTTACGCTATCGCAGTATGCGCTTACAAGTGCGAATTGTTCAATAGTTGACCACTCTTCCTGGTTTGCTCTAAATGGAAAGTAGAGTCCTTCCGGGAGTTGAGAGTTCGCATCTTTAAGCAGTTGTATAATATGGTCTATAGGCGTTAGTCTGGGGTGCATTATACCCCTTTTTAATAGGGTGACGTAATCTAAGACGTCCTCCGCATCGCGAGTTAACTCTGACAGTACGGTGCTGATAATTATAAAATTTGACTGTATGTTGTTTGCGCGTTCGCTCTCTAGTAGTTCTAGCTTGAGATTTTTGGTTGCGTTCGCGAGAAGGTATTCGTTATGTTGTACTGTTTTTTCTGTCTCGTCGATGTGCGCTATAGTTGCCTGAATTATTTTTAATTGGTTTTTTACTGCATGCTGTGATGACTGTTGTGCGTCATGTAGTATTGCGAGTTGTTCGTCAATTGTCTTTTTGTCATCGGCGTCCATTGTGCCGAATAGCGATTTGGCTATTGAGCCTACTCCGTCGATCAGTCCTCGTTTCTGTACTGTCGGCGTCTTATATGTGTCAGTAATTCGCAGGATCAGTCGATTTGTCCTTTGGTATTCTTTTGTGATGACAGTGTTAAAACTGTCGCATATAGCCTTATTCATTACCGCGACGATTCTACATAAGTTGTCAGTTTTTTGCACATATTTTTCGATTTGCGTCAGTCTTTTCGATAAAGACGCGGTGTTTATCTTAATTATTAGTTTCCATTGCGATTCTATTGGTCGGAGTCTACCTATTTTTTCATAGTAGATCCCCGGATGATGGGTGAATTTTTCCACTTGATACAGCGTGTCGCTTCCTTGAGCTGCTGTTGCCAGGTAGATACATATGAGAAGTCCCCTGCAAGGTGGTTTATTATTACTGCCTTGCATCTTATTAATCAGCAATATTTTATCTCGTCGACGTGCTCTTCTTTAATTGTGCGTGAGAAGAGGTGTAATGTTTATCTATCTCGGCTAATGTTGCCTTTGGGTCGACTGTCTTGGACTGTTCTAAGATCAGTCTTGTCCGAGCTGTCGTGCGAGATATTTTTTATTTCTTACGGTTCGCGGAAAAGAAAAAAGTTTTCATTATGCAGTTATTAGTGCCGCCGTCGCCACCCCCGTCGCCTAATCCGGGAGTCATCGCGTTAGATGATGCGTCTCCGGACGAGGGCGAAATCGTCGGGGTCTTCGAAGACCAGGTGGAGGACGCGGCGGAGTATGAGAGCTCCGAGGAGGAGCAGAACAATGTGTCCTCCAGTGAGGATGAGGATGTGTCCTCCAGTGAGGATGAGGACTCCGATGTCTCCGAATCCGGGAGTGCTCCATATGCTTTTCCCCCGTCTCCCGGTATGATAGACCGGTTACTGGAGGATATTGGGGTCTCCGACTCCGAGGAGGAGTGGGACCGAGGTTTCGGTGCCCTGGAAGGACACGGAAACTTTCTAGGGGAGGGGGGGAATGAAGAGTCGGAGGAGTAGTTATTAGGACCTCCTCTCTCTTTTAGTTTTTTAATTTGTAGTTCGTAAGTTATAGTTTAAGTGTAGTGTTTTAGTGTTTGTTCCTCCCCCTCTTGAGTTAGTTCTTTCCCCCCCCCCCTTTTTTTTTTTTTTGCGTGCCATTTGGATGGGATCGTTTGGGATGGATTACTCAGGCGTTTTTCAACCTGGTGAGTCTATTTTTATTTATTTATTATTGTTTCTACTCTCTCTCTTCTTTTATTTTCGCGTTATCCCTCAATAAACGGTTTAATGCGATTTACGTGTACGCGAATTGTCCGTCTTCCCCTTTTTACCGTATAATTAACGTGCGAATGTCTTTCGGTAACTGTATAGGGTCCGGTCCATTGCGCGTCTAATTTTTTAGAACGCCCTCGGCGAAGCGTTTCGTCGAAAAGTAGAATTTTATCGCCAATTTTATAATTAGTTTCCTTCACGGATCGGTCGTAATAATCTTTCGACTTTTGTTTTTCGTCCCTTATGTTATCCTTGGCGATACTATTAGTGGCGCGTAATCTCTCCCGTAACTCGAGCGCATAGTCGTCGTAACTGTACGTCCTTTTAGGCGGCTTGGCTAGCGCTGTTGGTAATTCGGGGGGATGCCCGTAAAGTAATTCAAAGGGAGTGTACCCTGTTGCGGTGTGGGGGGTGGTATTATAGGTGTAGTTAGCATACGGAATCCACTCGTCCCAGTCCGTCTGATCTTTATTAATGAAATGCCTTAGATACTCGGCTAAAGTTCGATGCGATCGTTCTAATACGCCGTTGCTTTCAGGGTGATAAGCAGTCGTCTGTATCTTCTTAATTTTGAGCAGCTTGCAAGTATTCTTAAATACTTCGCTCATAAAATTAGTTCCCTGATCTGTTAAAATGCATTCCGGAATTCCATATTCTAAAACGATTTTCGTCACGAATGCCTTACTTACGGTATTCGCTTCTTGGTTAGGAAGGGGCATAGCCTTACTAAATTTTGTTAGGTGGTCCTGAAATGTCAGCAGATACCGATTTTCGTTATTTGTTATGGTTAACGGTCCGACGATATCCAGCGCGCACTTTTCAAAGGGTCGGCTTGGTGTATCGGTGATAACTAGCGGTGCTTTAATTCTGCGAGAGAGTTTGTTCTTCTGGCAGAGTTCGCATTTCTTTATGTATCTCTCTACGTCGGCTGTTAATCCATGCCAGTTGTGTTTCAGGCGTATTCGTCTTATCGTTCGCTCAATTCCCTGATGTCCTCCTGTCGGGGCATCGTGGTATTCATATAGAATCTGTTTCTTTTCTTCTTCAGTATACTCCTGTATACTTTCATTATTTTTTATCGGCGTGCTTAGTTGTGTGTGTACACTGTCTTCTTCGAGCGCGAGGATCTTATCCGAGTCTTCCGTAACGTGAGCCTCCCGCTTCACGTTTCGACTCAGCGCGTCGGCGTTCGCGTTCGCTCGACCGGCCTTGTGTATGATCTCATAGTCATACTCTTCTAATTTTAATCGCCATCGAATTAGTCGCGATCCGGGGTCATTTACGCTAAATAACCATGTAAGTGGTTTATGGTCTGTCACTATTTTAAATTTTACGCCGTACACATATGGGCGGAAATGCTTAACAGCCCATACGATTGCTAGCAGCTCCTTTTCGGTAGTGCTATAATTTTGCTCCGCGCGATTTAACACTCGGCTTGCGTAAGCAATAGGACGGTCGCTACCTACCGGTCCCTGTGACAGGACTGCTCCGATTGCATAGTCGGAAGCATCCGTGGTCACGTTGAATTCCTGGGTGAAATCCGGATATTGTAGCACAGGTGCCGTCATCAATTTTTCTTTCAATGTATCGAACGCTATCTGCTGTTCGGTAGTCCAGACGAACTTTTCAGTTTTCTTTGTTAGCTTCGTCATTGGCTTAGCAATTTTAGAAAAGTCGCTGATGAATTTCCGATAATAACCTGCAAGTCCGATAAAGGATTGAATATCCTTGACTTTGCGTGGTTCTGGAAAATCTTTGATTGCCTGTAATTTTCCGGGATCGGGTGCTATCCCGTCCTCTGAAATAATATGGCCGAGGTAATTCACCTCTTTTCGAAGGAACTCGCACTTATCGGGTTGTAGCTTCAGATTAGCTTCCCGTAGGCGTAATAGCACTTCTTCTAAGCGCTTGTTATGTTCCTTTAGACTTGAGCCGTATATGACAATGTCGTCTAAATACACGAGGCATCTAAGTCCTTGCATTCCAGTAAGCACAGAATTCATTAGCCTCTGGAATGTGGCTGGCGCATTTTTAAGTCCGAACGGCATCCGATTGTACTCGTAGTGTCCATACGGTGTCGAGAATGCGGTTTTCGGCTTATCATGCTCAGCCATGGGTATCTGGTGGTACCCCGACGCTAGATCTAGCGTCGTGAAATATTTGGCATTTCCTAACTGGTCTAATATTTCATCAATATTCGGCAGTGGAAATGAGTCGCCAATAGTTAAATCATTCAACTTTCGAAAGTCAATCACTATTCGAAGTCGTGATTTTCCAGTCGAGTCAGCTTTCTTCGGCACAACTAACAAAGGTGCGTTCCACTGGCTCGTACTAGAGCGGATAATGCTATTTTTCAGCATTTCCTTTATTTGTGTACTCACTTCCTCCTTATGTTTGGCGGGGAGGCGATACGGTCGCACGTTCACAGGCGCGGCGTCGGCTCGCGTGCTGATCTCGTGTTTCACCGTCGAGGTACACGTCAGAGGTTCTCCGTTTAAATGAAATATATCCTGATATTCATTGCATATCCGATTGAGTGCCTTTCGTTCCTCTGGATTGAGATGCTGCGTGCGTAATAGTTGTCATATGCGTTCTCCGCGGGGAAGCTTTGTCTCGCATTCCGTTTCGGAGGTCACGACATAGACTTGTTGCATGACATCTTCTTCGATATCTTCCACGGTAACGATCGGTGTGGTGATTTCCACTGGTCTATCCGTGGTGTTAATTATGCTTATAGGGCACATAAAATTTTTCGGCTCTACCATGCATCTGCCAATGTAGATGCCGGGCGAAGTTTCTTTGGCTCGGATTACCCCGGTTTTATTTCGGTTCGTTACTGCACGAACGATGGTTTCGCTGCGCGGTTTTAAAATAATCTTATTATATGGTTTAAGTCGCAGGGTGACGTCTTCTATGGTCACTGTCTTATTTTTGTAGTCGCATGATACATGCTGTTTGCGCAGGAAATCGAGGCCGATTATCCCTTCGTATTCCATAGGGAAATCGTCTCTCACCACGTATATGGCGTGTTTAATTTCTCGCTCGCCTATCGTGATAGTGGCTTGCATCTTTCCTATAGTATGCACTCGGTGGCCAGTTATTCCTACCAGTGATACTTCTTCGGGATAAATTCGTGTTTTTCCCTTTAGGTTTTTTACCTTTATTAATGATATCGTCGCGCCTGAATCGAACAACATGTCGATTTTACCAGCGCGTGTTTCTTTGATTGGGAGCGTAATTAGGTCAAGACCGTCGCATCGTGTGCCGTCTCGTCTTACGTGCGTCACTTGATACGCTCGAGCGCGCGTACTCTGTGTGCGGCTCGTCGCTCCTTCTTCCTCGCTACTGTGCTCGGAGTCAGAGTTTCTTTTTTGCGTTATCGCTTTCTTTCTCGCTCCCGTTATCTCGGTGCTTTGCATTTTTCCTTGCGCGTTCGGTACCTTTGCTTTAGGCCGTCCGTGTAGATTCCAACACTCGTTGCGAGTGTGTCCGCGTTTTTTGCAATAGTTGCAATGCTTGTCGATTGCATTTATACGTTTGTCTGGTTGCGGCAGGGCGTATCTATTACTGCTCCTGTTATTCCGGCAATCCTTACTGTAATGGCCATACTTGCCGCAATTTCGGCAACGGGCATCGGACTTGTCGTAATGCCTCGGCGAGTCGGGTGTCCGTCTCGTGTTACTCACGGCGGGACCCTTGATTCTTTCCTCTGCGCTTGCGGCTGCTATCGCATCCTGTAGCGTAACGTATCCGCGCGATCGGACTACTGCCTTTGTATCTTCGCGTAGCCCTATTTGATAGTTTTCCAATGCTTGCTGCTGCAGCATTTCTAAAATGATGCGCTTATGTTCGGCCGTGTATTGGTGTCGGCCTTCGATCATCGACTCGTACAGGTCTATTGTGAGCTTATCCGTACGCAGTCCGTAAGCTCGAGCGCTTTCCCCTGGCCTTTGCTTCAGGGTATTGAAATCGAGTTGTAAATGCGTTGTGCTTCGTTTACTCGCATAGCACGATTCTAATTCCGTTCTTAATTGCACGAAATCGCTTATTCGTCGTGTCTGAAAATCTAACATGGCGCGTCCCTTCAGTTTCGTACACAATATCGCGCCTAGTAGGGACACTTCATCCGACGGATCTATGTTCTCGATCGCGTAAGTCATGGCGCTCAAGAACTCCTGTAATTTACTCGCGTTGCCGTCGAACTCGGGTATCATTCCGCGAGCTTCTTTTAATGATAATATTCCGCGACCTCTCTGTCGGCGCACGTCGTCGTCCGGGTACTCGAACGCGGTTTCTCGCCGGCTATATCGCGTTTGTCGAGGCGCGTGCGGACGTAGTGTTCGCGAATTTGTTTCTCGCACCTCGTTGACTTCGTTGGTCAGTCTCCGGACCTCGTGCATCATTGCACGTAAGGCTTCTCGTATTTCCTGCACATCGTCTCTTTGCGTGGCAGTGCGGGCAAGTCGTGGTGCATTAGCACTTAGTTCGTGGTGCAGATTCTGTAATTCCTGTTCTGCACCGGCGATGAATTGTTGGGTCTCTGCTTGATCGTCGTTAGGCATCGCGTCCGTTTGAAAAAAGTCAGCTGGGTCGAAAATGTCGGACTCGTATGACGTAAGTGAGAACTCGCCTCGTGACGAAACGCGACTAGGGGTGCGACTCTCGTACGGTCGTGTTCGTCGTTCTACACGGTGTTGCCGTGTCGCGTTGAATTCGCCTTGAAACAAACTCGCGTCAAGGTTCGCGAATGGGAATTCTCGTTCGCGGATGACGTTTTCCGGTAACTCGCTATCGTACGGATCTAGTTCTCTACGGACTCTATCGCGTGCTTCTATGACGGCTTGTTCGCAGTATTCGATAGCTCGAGTGGCTTGCTCGCTATGCAACCACGAGTCGTTTGCTATAGCAGCGTCGTTGTCTTTCGACATTCACGCCTATTCTACGCTTACGATAATCGTTATGTGATTACCGGGGGATCAACACGTTTTTACTATTAATAGGGCTTATCGCTTTGCCCTTCGTATTTCGCTTTATACAATATTATTTCGACTTACAGTAACGCTGCGCTTCGCTTCATGTTGTCAGCTGTGTATTGCGGTAGGTCGGTACTCCGGTGTCGCTGATTACGCTGCGTTGAGTGTTGAGCCGTGGCTGAGTTCTGCTCGGCGGGCTCGTCCAGTCAGCTGGTCCTCGAGGTCGTTCAGCTGCTCTCGGCTCGTGACGTCGGTCCCTTGGCCTTGTAGGTAGTTCCTCGTTGGAGTTGTTTGCCTTCCTTCCTGGCAGTTAATCGATCCCACCGCTGCCACCAATTTTGTTGCGCCTTGCGGTACAACAAAATATTTTTGCCGTACCTTGCGGTGCGACAAAAGATTTTTTGGGATTCGTTGTCGCCCAAGGAGTTAGAACTCGCGGAAAGAGGCGGTTTTGTAGGCAGGGTCCTCAAATCACTCACTCACTGATTTTAATTTAAACTGATATAAGATTTATTTCTGTGTTGTACACTGGTTGCGGTCGGCGAAGGTGCCGCGTCGTGTTACAATAGATTAGATACGACGCGTGACTCGGAGCTACCGCGTCGTCTCGTTGCTCGCTTGCTAGCGGCTAAGTCCCGAACTCTTAATGCACTTGTACGGGCCGCACGTATCGGCTTGATTTCTGATTACTGATCCCGCTGGCCGCTGTTCGGCAGCAGCTTAAATAGTGTCGCGGATTTAATTATTAGTGGGGGCATCGGGCCCTCCGTATGACCATATATGGTCATTCCCGCGCGCATCCGGCGCGCGGGAAATATTTGCGAGTTTAGCAACAATTGCCAAAATGCAGGTATGCATTTCCGGTGGCATGATTGTTGCTAAGCTGGCTTCGCTACTTCGTTAAGGTGGCTGGTGCGTTGCCCAGTGCGATGACCGGCCGGCAGCGCACGAGGCATGTGTCACCTGACACCTTATGATAGCGAGCCTTCCTCGGCGAGCTATCTTATTATTTTAATATTTTATTTCCTTTATTTTATAATATGTATTTATTGGTTGTGAGTGTTTCGCTCACAACAACCCTAATACACAAAAGAGGAGTCATTATTGGTCTAATACATAGGATTTTCTATTTGTTACATCCCATATTTCACAAAAAAAATATCAACAATCTCTTATCGTCAATATATTAATTAAAAATAGTTATTCCATTCAGTTATTCCGTTCATTTTTCAAACAATATACAATAGACTCAAATATTTGTACAATAAAAAACATTCATAGGATGATGACCAGAACAGTGACCTACAGGAATCTAAAAAACTATAACTCAGAAATTTACATTTATTGCTAGGAATCTGAATTGTAGAATAGTATATTCTACTAAAAACAATTTAAAACAACTAATTATAAATGGCAAGGATGTTTAGATAACATGTCGTGTTGTGAGGTGGTGTACAAAGTATCTTATCAAGATTGTGATACATCTTATGTGAAAAAAAAAATTAATTACCAGAATTAAAGAACACAAAAAAATATTAATAGAAAACGTGGTTCATTAGTAATTTCTAATCATAGATTAGAAATGTCTCATGAGTTTAACTAGGACACGTCAAAATTTTAGACAAAGAATCGTCTTACCAAAAGACTCATTTCCGAGATGTTACATATCAAAAAACAAAAAATAAGCCTGAATAAACAAAATAATACGGAATTCCTATCAGATTCGTATTTACAGATCTTACAATTAGACACATTACCGCAATTACAGCTCGTACTCTGATTAGATAATTTTTTTATTTCTTTACTATGTATTTTAAGTTTTATTTATTTTTTTATTTATTATTTTTTATTTCTAATTTAATTTATTTTATTCATAACTGTCTTGTCTATCCCTTCCCTGTTTTATTCCATATTTTATCCTCTTCCTCCTACTTCCTTTTTATCTCCTAGCTCTTATCTATTCCCTTACCACAATACTTATCATTCATGTTTTTAAAAGAGCATCCCAGATGCGCACAGATCAAAACGGACATCACCTATCAAATTACTGCTTTAGTTAAAGTTCAAATCAATTTATACAATTTCATTGGTGGTGCCCGTTTTGATCTACGTCATCTGGGACTCACTCGTTTTTTATTTCAAGGACCACGTTTGTTTCTTCTTATTTAAATCGCTCTCTTTCCACATATAGAGCACACGTCTTAACTACAGCACAATCATACTAGTATTAATTTTTAGTTTACTGCGTCTCTATCTCGGTTAATAATGACGACATTAACACATAATACTAAGAATTCAGTCAATTTTCATTCCACAAAAAATGAAATACGTAACTAACAAATTTTTACCGTCCTCGATACCTATGTTTTTTAAACTTTGACATCCGTTACTGGACATTCTTATCTATAAATCTCCACTAACTACACCATTCACTTCAACCATTACGCAGGTCCAAAAAAAGTACCCTGCGCCGTGGATCAGACCAAGTTATGCCCAAGTATTTTGGCCCGCTAAAAACAAATCTGATGTCAGTTTTGCTCCACCACATCTCAATTTTTTCTACTCTTAAAAATGCCTTAAAACCATAAAACAGTGAATTTCTAACTCTTCTACTCTTACAAACTTTGTGATGCAATATATTTTTCAACTTATCATTTCTAATCTTAGGACTCTCTAATAAATGCCTCATAACCTAATAACTCATTAATAGCAAACCCCATTACCCTACAACCTCAATGATTCGATGCAAATAACGAGAAAAATTCTAACATGATACTATAACTCTGACATTACAAACTCAATAGCTAAATACCCTTAAATGTGTCCAATTGCACCTTTATCAATCCGTCCAAAATAAATCCCATAACCCTATAACCCTATATTCTTCAATAGCAAACCCTGAAACTCTATGATCCCCAAGATTTTTCAACTCTGTATGTTTAAAGCACAACTCATTGCCTGCATACTCTTTCATCGTCGAATGACCTATAAAGTGGATTCCTTTTACGCTTTATACCTTTCACAACTTTTTCTCTTTTTAACATTCAACAGAAGTCAGCCATCATTTTCTCGTCCCACCTGCCTTGGTAACAACGGTCCATTTTTCTAAGTTTGTTTCTCTATAATGTTGTTGTACCCCTCGTTGTGAGTACGATTTGGGATCGCTGCCAGAGATCTCGCGAGGAAGGTATTTCGTCACATACACCGTTATTTGTCTTGAACATTTTTATTCTTGTATTCAGTTACAATGGATAGATCGCGACCCCGCAAGGCAGAGTGTCGCGCCTATTAGCTCGTTGTCCACGACCCCGCATAGCAGAGCGTCGTGGTTGTGAATTTACAATAAGTTATCTCGGCGATACAAGACCCCGCAAAGCAAAGTGTCGTGTGTAGTCTTAGTTTGTCTACTTCGGATTGACCCGCTCCTCACCTTCTTTCACCAGTTTATATATCCGATAATTTGGTAGTTGGATCGAAAAAGGGGGAGGATTGCGTGAGGGCCTAAATCGGTCAGTATTTCAAATTATTGCTTAGACAGCAAGTGCTGTCTAAGGAGCATTGCGCTAATTGTCGAGCGGATTGCGTGAAACCTCGCGCGATGCGCTCGATGCTGACTGCAGCTGACCGACTTACGTCATCGTGTTACTGACACCTTATCATTATGAGTGTGTCACTCATAACATCCCTCCCCCCTGATAAAAAGAAAATGAGGGTACTGAATCTTCGCTTTTTCGCTTATAGTTATATCGCGTCGTCAGATTGTTTACAATTTTCGTTTTTCGACGCTTATAAACTACAATTACAATAATAATTACAATAATTACATTACAAGGTGTCGGATGTCGTATATACAATCTTTCGCAAAAAAATTTTCTTTTGACTGAAATGACGAATTATGCGCAAAATAGAATGTTTAATTTTGGGTGCCCTATTATAAAATTTGTTTCTGTCTTCTTTTGAGGTATTCTCCTCGTTTCGGTTTTACTTTCTTTCTTTTTCATTATGCTTCTATGAACGGTTTTAGTCTATTTGTGTGTACACGTGTTGA
Organism: Monomorium pharaonis; assembly: GCF_013373865.1. NCBI lineage: Eukaryota > Metazoa > Arthropoda > Insecta > Hymenoptera > Formicidae > Monomorium > Monomorium pharaonis. The sequence continues at coordinate 19,774,060 of NC_050470.1, forward strand.
CGTCCTGCCCTTTTTTATTGTATAATTTGCGTCTGAGTGTTTCTCAGTGATTATGTAGGGTCCCGTCCATTTCGCGTCTAATTTTTTAGATCTCCCGCGGCGGATCACATCATACAGGAGTACTTTATCTTCTGTCTTGTATTTTATCTCTTTAGTAGTTTTATCGTAATATTTCTTGGCCTTTTGCTTTTCTTCTTTAATTTTCTCCCTCGCGATCTGGTTTGTTGCCCTTATTTTTTCTCGCAGTTCCTGTGCGTAATCCTCGTAGTTATACGTAGGATTCGGGGGTCTGCTCAGGGCTGTCGGTAGTTCGGCTTGTCTTCCGAAAACTAGCTCGAACGGAGTGAATCCAGTCGCCGTGTGGGGGGTAGTATTATACGTATGCATTGCATACGGGATCCATTCGTCCCAGTCCGTCTGCTCTTTATTTATAAAATGTCGCAGATATTCCGCTAATGTTCGGTGCAATCTCTCAAGGGTGCCGTTGCTCTCAGGGTGATAAGCAGTGGTTTGAATTTTGTCTATCTTCAGTAGCTTACACGCGTTTTTGAAAATTTCGCTTGTAAAATTTGTCGCTTGATCCGTCAGGATACATTCGGGCGTACCGTATTCTAGGACAATCTTTGTAACAAATTCCTTGCTTACCGTGTTTGTCTCTTGATTTGGAATCGGCATTGCTGAATTTTGTCAGGTGATCTTGGAACGTTAGCAGGTATTTATTTCCATTTGCTGTCTCTGTCAGTGGTCCCACGATGTATAGAGCGCATTTTTCGAATGGTCGGCTGGGGGTATCCGTAATTACTAACGGTATCTTATTTCTTTTAGATAATTTGTTTTTCTGGCAGAGTTCGCATTTTTTAATATGCTTTTCTACGTCTGCCGTTATTCCGGGCCAGTTATATTTTAACCGTATTCTTTTTAGGGTTTTTTCGACCCCTTGATGCCCTCCGGTGGGTGCATCATGGTATTCGTGTAATATTTGCCGCTTTTTTTTCCGTGTAGCTTTGCACGGTCTCATTATTTTCGTTTTCTTCGTTACTCGTGTGTATTTGGCTGTGCTCTCCGTCTTTGTCTAACGCGAGCATTTTATCAGCCGTCTCCGTAATGTGAACCTCTGGTTTCACGTTGCGGCTCAACGCATCGGCGTTTGCGTTCGCGCGTCCGACCTTATGTACGATTTCGTAATCGTATTCTTCCAATTTTAAACGCCACCGGATTAATCTCGATCCAGGGTCGTTTACACTAAATAGCCATACAAGGGGCTTGTGGTCAGTGATAATTTTAAACTTAGTGCCGTATATGTACGGTTTGAAATGCTTGACGGCCCATACTATAGCCAGTAATTCTTTTTCTGTTGTGCTATAGTTTTGTTCTGCACGGTTTAGCACTCAACTCGCATATGCTATGGGGCGGTCTTTGCCTATCGGTCCTTGCGATGATACGGCTCCCACTGCGTAATCGGAGGCATCCGTTGTTAGGTTGAATTCTTTTGAGAAATCCGGATACTGAAGTACCGGTGCGGTCATTAGCTTCTCTTTTAGTATGTCGAAAGCAATCTGTTGCTCCGTGGACCATACAAATTTTTCTGACTTCTTTGTCAGCTTAGTTAGCGGCTTAGCTATCCTCGAAAATTCGTTGATGAACTTTCGGTAATATCCGGCGAGGCCTATGAAAGATTGCACGTCTTTCACCTTCTGAGGTACCGGGAAATCTTTTATCGCCTGTAATTTGGCGGGATCAGGAGAGATTCCCTCTTCTGAGATTATGTGTCCCAAGTAATTATATATGAAATAATAAAATACTTCTTTCCGCAGGAACTCACATTTGTCCGGCTGCAGTTTTTAAATTGGCTTTTCGTAAGCGCTGTAGTACTTCCTTTAGACGTTTATTATAGTCTTCCAGATTTGAGCCATAAATAACTATATCGTCTAAATATACAAGGCATTTTAGCCCTTGCATTCCCGTGAGTACTGAGTTCATCAGCCTCTGGAATGTTGCAGGTGCATTTTTTAAACCAAATGGCATTCGATTAAATTCGTAATATGGGATATTCGTCCATATGGGATGGAGAACGCTGTCTTTTGCTTATCACGTTCTTCCATGGGTATTTGGTGATACCCTGACGCTAAATCTAGCGTAGTAAAATACTTGGCGTTTCCTAGTTGGTCCAAAATTTCTTCGATATTGGGCAATGGAAACGAGTCGCCGATCGTTAGATCGTTTAATTTTCGGAAGTCGATGACTATCCGTAGTCGCGGTTTTCCGCTTAAATCAGCTTTTTTGGGAACCACTAATAAAGGTGCATTCCACTGACTTGTACTTGCTCTGATTATTCCGTCCGTGAGCATCTGCTTCATTTGATTATTTACTTCCTCCTTGTGCTTGGTGGGGAAGCGATACGGCCGTACGTTTACCGGTGCCGTGTCAGCGCGTGTGTGGATCTCGTGTTGCACGGCGGCCGTGCAAAACAGGAGTTCTCCGCTCAGATGGAAGACGTCTTGATAATCTTCGCATAAGCGCAGGAGGGCCTGCCGTTCCTCTGAGTTGAGGTGTTGCGTCCGTAACAATTGTCAAATCCGCTCCTTCCGAGGGAGGTGCGATTTGTTTTTCGGTTCAGCAACCACGGTGTAAACCTCGTGAGGATTTTTCTCGCTTAAATCCTCTACAGTAACGACCGGTGTGTTGATCCGTATTGTCTTATCAGTGGTATTGATTACACTGATCGGACATGAAAAATTTTTTGGTTTTACAAGGCATCTGCCAATGTAAACTCCTGGAGCTGGTTCCTGGGCCCGTACGACTCCAGTTTTGTTTCGATTAGTCACGGCCCTTACAATCGTTTCGCTGCGAAGTTTTAACACGGTTTGTTGATATGATTTGAATTTCAGAGTCTTTTATCGTTAACTTTTTCTGGTTATAATCGCACGTTACTTGTTGCTTTCGTAGGAAATCTAATCCTAGGATGCCATCATATTCTAGCGGAAAATCATCCTTTACTACGTATATCGGATGCTTTATCTTATGCTTGCCTAGCTCTATTGTCGCCTGGATTTTTCCTATGGTGTAGACCTTGTGGCCTGTTATCCCGACGAGGGCTATTCTTTCATAGTGTATTTTGATTTCGCCTTTTAAATTTTTTACTTTTATTAACGAGAGTGTGGCTCCGGAATCGAATAACATGTCGATTTTTCCTGATTTGGTCTCTCGTATTGAAAGTGTGACTAAGTCGAGTCCGCTATCTTTGTGTGCGTCTCGCTTTACATGCGTAACTTGATACGCGGCGGCGGTGCCCGTCGTGCTCGAGTCATCGTCCAAGCTCTCGTCGCTACTTGCCGTATCGGCATGTTTTATCATTTTGATGGCCTTACTTGTGCGCTGTTTAGCGTCCTATTCTATTTTCCTTTTTGGCTTTGCTACCGGGCGATCCTCGTCTTTCTGTGGAGGTCGTCCATGCAGGGTCCAGCAGTCGTTTCGGCTGTGGCCCGTTTTCTTGCAATAACTGCATTGTTGTACTGCTGTATTTACTCGTGGCCGTCCTTCCAGTCGGGGTAATTCGAACCGGTTGGCGTATCTGCTGCTTCGGCAGTCTCTTCCGTCGTGCCCGATTTTTCCGCACTTTCCGCAACGGATGGTCGGAGCACGGTTATTGCGTTGGGCATTTGGCATATCCCGCCTATTGCCGTTGAGGCGCGTGCTTGCCCCCTTAACTTTTTCTTCCGCACTAGCTCCTGCGATTGCTTCTTGAAGCATGTTGTACCGTTGGGTTCGAACTAATAGCTTTATTTCTTCGTGTAGCCCTATCTGGTAGTTGTAAAGAGCTTGTTCCTTGATGCTCTCAAGTATCGCCCGCTACTGTTCTATCGTATGGTTTTTTCCTTCCTCCATGGATTCGTATAATTCCATGGCCAAATTGTCTACTCTTCGTCCAAATTCTTGAGCGGTTTCGTTTGACTTCTGTTTCAGGGAGTTAAATTCGAACTGCAAATGGGCGGTGCTGCGCTTGCCCAAATATTCATTTTCTAATTCCCTTTTCAACTGGTCGTAGTTTTCTATATCGCGAGTGTGGAAATCCATCATTGCTTTGCCCTTGAATTTGGTACATAGTATCGCGTCGAGGAGTATAAATTCGTCCGACGGATGTATGTTTTTCATTGCATAGGAGCTGGCGTTCAAAAATTCTCGTACTCGTTCCCTCAAAGTTCCATTAATTTCGGGGATCATATTTCGCGCTTCCTTTAAATTTAAATGGTAAGTGTTAGTCCCGTGCTGATGTCGTACATCTCGGAGTGAATGCCCATACGACAGATCTAACGCGTGGTTAGTAGATTGTTGCGTATTTCTAGCCATTTCTCGCGGCGGCGGCTGTGCTTCGTGTCGGTTTCCAAGCTGGAAACGAAGCTCGCGAATTTCGAATAGCAGATCATGGAGCATCATATTTTCCATGGGGTGCATCGGTCGCCTATGAATTTGTGGCGCCGTCGGTGAACTTCCGCTTTGTTCACTCGAATTATTACGGAGCTCTTATGCTTCCTCTTCGGGTTCTTCCCGGATTACGCGAGGCGACGCATGTGGTAGGGAGCGTGTCGACGGTCCCGCTACGTCTGTCCGCGTTGGTGAACGTGTGTCCATATTGTCGTTATTTATTAGACTAAAGTCTGGTCCCTGTATCGGGAACGCGCGTTCAGTCGTGATATTTGGCGAATTTGCTCGACTATTCAAAAGTCGAAGCGCGTTATCGAATATTTCTTCTAACGCGTCTTGAACAACGTTAAGCGCTGTATCAGTGTTTTGGTCGGACATTTACGTTCGAGTATAAGCGCGTGTGCTGAGTTCGCGTTTTATTTCGCAGTATCGTATGTCGCGTTGCGCTAGTGCGTTTGCATTCGTATGCCTTTGAATTACAGTAGCTATCTTAGCTATGTCTTTTTACGGTAATCGCGGTTACCGGGGGTCAACCGATATTTTGCTCTATTCGTGTTACAGTTTTATGTCGTCCTACGCTCGTTTCGCGTTACAATTTAATGTTTGTCGGACTTACATAAGTACGATGAGCTGCATGGTGCGGCGATCAGCTGAGCCTTGTCGCGATAGGTCTCGGCGTCATCTCGAGTTTCTCTCTTACCGCTGACGCGCTATGTACGCTCCGGCGTGGCTGGCTTCTTGGCCTATACAGCTGATTGCTCGGTGACGCTTGGTTCCTCTAGGATCTTCCTTTTGGCAGTGCAAATCCCACCGCTGCCAGAAATCTCGCGAGGAAGGTATTTCGTCACATACACCGTTATTTGTCTTGAACACTTTTATTCTTGTATTCAGTTACAATGGATAGATCGCGACCCCGCAAGGCAGAGTGTCGCGCCTATTAGCTCGTTGTCCACGACCCCGTAAAGCAGAGCGTCGTGGTTGTGAATTTACAATAAGTTATCTCGGCGATACACGACCCCGCAAAGCAGAATGTCGTGTGTTGTCTTAGTTTGTCTACTTCGGATTGACCCGCTCCTCACCTTTTTTCGCCGGTTTATATATCCGATAATTCGGTAGTTGAATCGAAAGAAGGGAAGGATTGCGTAAGGGCGTAAATAGGTCAGTATTCCAAATTATTGCTTAGACAGCAAGTGCTGTCTAAGGAGCATTGCGCTAATTGTCGAGCGGATTGCGCGAAACCTCGCGCGATGCGCTCGATGCTGACTGCAGCTGACCGACTTACGTCATCGTGTTACTGACACCTTATCGTTATGAGTGTGTCACTTATAACAATGTAATCAAAAACAGAAACTTCGTACAAAAATAGATCGTAAAGGCAGTAAATATAGTAAAACCCAATCACAGCCAAAAAAGATAATTGGCGGAAATCAGCATACAAGCAAACTCCGTTTCGGAGTATACGAGTACATCGGCGGAAAAGTTAAAAGAAAGCAAAGATTTGTGCGTAAACACTGATCCAAGCATAAATTATTGTATACTACAATTCACTCCTGTTTTTACTGCATTAGAGCAGGTACTAAAATGCAAAAATTGCAATACTGATTTGAAGTTTTACAAATGTGACAAGCGAGGATTAAGTTTTAAAATATGTATAGTATGTTCGTGTAAAAATGAAACTTTGATTAAATCTTTGATTCTGCCCAAAGATTTCTAAAGCCTACAAGATTAATAGTTTTATTTTTGCAATAAGACTAATCGGTGTCAAATTGCAATAAATAATTAATTTTGCTGGCTTATGGATCTAGGAACAAGTTTCAATATCAGCACCTACAAGTCTGTAGATAACATAAAAGTGGTAGTTGATACAGTTTTCGTGATAAATACAGCTGCAGATGAAGAGAAAGATAAAAAAAGCCGCAAGAAATATTGAAAATAAATTATTATATCTATATCATTAGACGAATCTTGGTCGAAGCGTGGATTTACTTTTCTTTTGGATATTGCTTCTTTCATCGGAAAGTACAGCAATAAAATTTCAGATGTAATTGTGAAATCAAGCTTCTGTTATACCTGTGGTATGTGAAAAGGTAACACAAACTCGATTGAATATAAAGTATTTTATAAGAAACTCAAAAAAGATTATATGGCGGATCATGAGAAAAGTGTAGACAAAATGGAGGTTGACAGAGTGATCGAAATGTTTCAACATTCAGAAGAATTGCACGATGCAATATATAGCTATTACATCGGAGATGGTGACACGAAAACTTTCAAAAGTTTATTAGATAAGCTGCCTTATGGAAAAGAATTTATTATTAAAAAAACAGAGTGTTTGCATGTTAAGAAAAGAATGTATAAAAGAGCAAAAAAAGCTAAGAAATTATTAACGCAACAAAAAAAGCAAAAACAAAAAATACATCGGCAAGTACAAAAATAAAATCAAAAAGAAAATTCGAGCCCAAAAAGCTGCAATTAACTAATAAATTGATATAAGATTTATCCTTATACTATGGATTAGCAATTCGTCGACACACGGATTCTGTTAAAAATATGAAAAACAAAATTTGGGCGGTTTTTTCATAAAATTTTAACAAACAAGCCGCAGCATTCGTGCTGTCCTGCCGGCGCAAACTCGTGGCGACAACACGAGGCTGCAAGTACCTTACATAATTTTAAACATCCGCCTCCGTTAGACGACATAGTTCAAAAAATGCTAAAGCCAATTTACGAGAAACTGACTGCAGATAAACTTTTAAAACAGTGTTTAGGAAATAATACGCAAAATAATAATGAAAGTTATAACGCGTGTCGCATTTAGTTCCTAAACACATTTTTACTAGGTCAAAAATTTAAGAAATTGCTACATACACTGCTGCATGTGTTTATAACAAAAGCTTCAACACTATTTTAAAAATAATGGAAGTTATGGGTGTTACCATTGAATCCGCAGCGATGCAAATTGCAAAAGCAGGATGCCCATCGCATTGTACAAGCTATCCGTCGCAACACTGATGCCTCTAAGAAGAGCAGAACAGTTTACAGGGAAAAAAAAGAGCCCGTGAAAAGGAGTCTTATAAAAAATGTAAAGGCATATTGTAGGCAGCAGGCATAGCTGATTAAGAGTATGTAGCTTTTATATACAAAAAATCCGTATGGAAAACTGCAAATGCGTTTTTCTCAAAACAACTTTTTGTTTTTATCATGTAGCAGACACGATAAAAAAAAAAACATTAGTAATTATTTAGTTTAAGAGACATCGCGCCGATGATCTTGACCTTGTCAAGGACAATAATTCTGAGTAACTTTTACTTATAACTTAATCGGCGGTCATTATTTGTTAAAAAATTAACAAAAACAGTTTTATAAATACAATACACGATATTTCTGCTTTACTTAAAGTCGCAAACCCATGTGATGCAGAGTACGCATGGGCGAGATACAAAGGGAGAGGAAAATCCGATCGCGGCGATAAGACATCACGTGACACAAATCGCTACAACAGAGTGATTAATGAAATTATGGTCTAATTCTTGTCGATAAAATATTTTTTACATAGAAGTTTATAAAAGTCTGAACTCCTCAAAAATTACAAAATGACGTCATAAAACATTTTTCATATTTTCACCCTTCTTTATCCCTACCCCTAAATCTTTTGTGATTTCACTCTCAAATAAGGAAAGAAAATAGAATTTAAATTAAAATCCGAAACAAGCATCTTCAAAAATTTCGAGAATAAAACGGAACAATTTTATTATTTTTCCGATACTCCAACCCCCATCCCCTAATTTTGACATATAATTTTGACATAAATCCTACCTCAAGTAAGAGTCAAGAAAGAAATCTGACTCAAAATATAAACTGATTATCATGTAAAACACAATAGAAATTAATAACTTAATTTACAATCTTCAGATTAAAAAAAAATTCGGTCAATAAGAATTACGATTGCAATATTAAGAAAACAGTCGATTCAATTTCACCGCCATTAAAACCGCTACATTAATTTTTTCGAGAGTTAAAAAACAATTCATAAGATATTCAATTAAATATCTTCTGAATTCTGCTTTTTCTAAAATGTCAATATTTTTTAATTCTTTTCAATCCGACGTTTTATGCAGGAGAAATAATTTTGATGCTTAATTTAAAACATATTAAAACAGAAAATTAATATGCACATATAGATACAGCATCAAAATTATTTCGATAGTGTTGCCAACTTAAAATGAAGCGAAAAATTTGAGCGCGCAAATTAATGCCTTTTTTAACCGGCTTCCCAGATAACATTTTTTCCAACCGGCTTCCGAGTTAACGCTCTTTTCAATCGGCTTTCGAATTAACGATCTTTTATTCGGAAATTTATAATCCCATTCTTTCCTCTAACTATTATGTATAAAATGGTAATAACTTTGATAATAAATTCTACTCTACATAAAATAAAATATACACGTGGTTCAATCATTGTATTTTCTAAAAAGAGATATAATAAAAATTATTATTCAAATTTTTTGTCGAGATAAATTATTGATATAAAAAGATTTTTATTAATCTGTTCATTCTTTATTACTCTAGCATATCAAAAAATAATATATACGGTTAATCAATTAAGGAAAGATAATTCATAAAATATAAGAACAATTTGTATAAAATCCTATTATACACTACTAAAAAAAAAATAGGGAACACTTTTTGTATACCAAAAATTTAGGCTATTTTCAAACTGCTGCAACTCAGCGAAAAATCATCGTAAAAACAAAATCCAAAAAGCCTTTTAAAGATTGAAACTTCTTCTTTTAAACGCTTTTTGGTGATTTTAGTTATCTTTTTTTTTACCCCAACGTGGCACAATGATAAAGCTTAACCCGTTAAAATGAAAATATTTTATGCGAATTTGCTGCGCTGCATCTTGCGTAAAAAAAATTATAGAGTATTTTTGTTAATTGCATCTTAGAGAAGGATCTTTTTTCTTTATTTTGAGTGATTGTTCATTGCTGTACAATTTTTTTTAACGAGTTGAAATTTTAAGAAAGAATGGTCATTTTGACTTTCATCGCTTGTTACTCGTAAACAAATCAGCGTACAGCGTAAAAAAGCGTTGGAAAGCTGAAAGTTTGCACTTTTGAATGCTGTTATTAATTTTTTCACAAATTTACTTTTTCTAACAACAAATCGTGTTCAAAATTTACGTAAAAAATCGCATATTTTACGGTTTTCATTTAGTTCAAGGTACTGTTGTGAAGGAAGATTCAATCACATCGCTAAAGCAAAGTTTCATAGTACGATTACTCGCCAGCAATAAACACTAACGTTCATGGAATAAAACATTTTTATTCCACGTGTTTATCATTCTTGAAATTGCTAAAATTGATTACAACGTTTTTTCAACAATTTTTTACACCCTTTTGACCAAGTTACAAAGTCAACCTTACATTTCTTTTTAAATGACGCTTACTGCCGGCATTAACGTTATCCAATGTGCACCACGTGGAAGATGCCGGTCGGATTGTGCACATCGCGCGCGCGCGCGTGTGCGTGTGTATGTGTATGTGTTTCACAGCAAAGGTAAGGACTTCGCGGTTCGTCACGCGCGCGCTCGCGGCTGTTCTTTGCGACTTCTTAAATGTCGTTTTATGTTGTTTCAAATGCGTTTAAATGTCTACGCGGCATTTTGAAAATTTTGTGTACAAGATCACTATTCTACGACGAGAATCGTCTGTGTGTTAAACATTTGTTTTAAAGCTTTTATACATAAACATTACATGTAAACATTACGAGTACGCACCTACTTACATACCGTAATGTTTACAAGTAATGTTTACGTACAAAGAGACTTTGAAATAAATGTTCAGTACACAGACGACTCTCGTAGTATATTGAGCTCGTATACGAAATTTTCAAAATCCTTATGTATTTCGACCCGCTGAATCCGAATCTAAGGTCAGAATTGCAAAGTTAGCTCACATTTTCAAACCACAAAAAAAATTCTTTTTTAATTACACAGACAAACGAAAAAAAAGTGGTTGGTCCGGCGGACTAGACTAGTCAATCCTTATGTATTTCGATCCGCTGAATCCGAATCTAAGATCAGAATTGCAAAATTAGCTCGCATTTTCTAACCTCAAAAAAATTTTTTTTTTAATATTGGTCCGGTGGGCCAGACTAGTCAATTCTTATGTATTTTGACCTGCTGAATCCGAATCCAAGGTCAGAATTGCAAAGTTAGCTCGCATTTCCTAACCTAAAAAAAATTTTTTTTGAGATTAGGAAAAAATGAGCTAATTCAGCAATTCTGACCTTGGATTTGGATTCAGCGGGTCAAAATACATAAGGATAGACTAGTCTGGTCCGCCGAACCAACATTAAAAAAAAATTTTTTTTGAGGTTAGGAAAAAATGAGCCAATTCAGCAATTCTGACCTTGGATTTGAATTCAGCGGGTCAAAATACATAAGAATAAACTAGTCTGGTTTGCCGGACCAACATTTAAAAAAAAATTTTTTTTTTAGGTTAAGAAATGCGAGCTAACTTTGCAATTATGACCTTGGATTCGGATTCAACGAGTCAAAATACATAAGGATTGACTAGTCTGGCCCACCGGACCAATATTAAAAAAAAAAAATTTTTTTTGAGGTTAGAAAATGCGAGCTAACTTTGCAATTCTGACCTTAGATTCGGATTCAGCGGGTCAAAATACATAAGGATTGACTAGTCTAGTCCGCCGGACCAACCACTTTTTTTTTTGTGTGTGCCTGTGTTATTAAAAAAACGTTGTAAGTAATTTCAGCAATTTCAAGAATAATAAACACGTGGAATATAAATGTTTTATTCCATAAACGTTAATGTTTATTACTGGGGAGTAATCGTACTATAAAACTTTGTTTTAGCGGTGATCTTTCTTCACAACAGTACTTTGAACTAAATAAAAACCGTAAAATATGCCATTTTTTACGTAAACTTTGAACGTGATTTGCTGTTAGAAAAAGTAAATCTGTGAAAAAAATAATAACAGTATTCAAAAGTGCAAACTTTTAGCTTTCCAACGCTTTTTTGCTGAGCGCTGTACGTTGATTTGTTCACGAGTAACAAGCGATGAAAGTCAAAATGACTACTTTCTTAAAATCTCAATAACTCGGAAAAAAAAAATCGTACAGCAATAAACAAGCACTCAAAATAAAGGGAAAAGATCCCGCTCTAAGATGCAAGTAACAAAAATACTCTATGATTTTTTTCACGCGAGATGCAGCGCAGCAAATTCGCATTAAAAATTTTCATTTTAACGGATCAAGCTTCATCATTGTGCCACGTTGGTAAAAAAAAAGATAAGTAAAATCGCCAAAAAGCATTTAAATAAAGTTTAAACTTTAAAATACTTTTTGGATTTTGCAACAGTTTGAAAATAGCCTAAATTTTCGGTATACAAAAAAGTGTTCCCTATTTTTTTTTAGTAGTATATAAATCCTCTATGCTGTAATATTTTTTAGATTCCGAAAAATATTAGAGCATATTTATTTAATTATTAATTTTAGAATATTCTAAAATTAAATATTTATAAAATATGAAGTCTCTTTACGTCGACCGAACTGGCCAGTTTATTAAACACTTAATAAATATACGACCCTTGGTTCGGGTCCTTATAAAGTTAAATCTAAAACAATTACATCAATGTAAGGCAATAATCATGGGCGTATAAAATAAAATAATGTAAGAATATAAATAGGTACCTAGGTCTACATAAAAGTTGCGAGGATAATATTATTTATGTTGTACATCGTGCATCGGCCATGCTATAATGATTCTTTCGCATCTAGTCGTGAACAAAGAACAGCCTTGCAAAAAGTGGGAGAAGTAAAGGTTCCAAAAGAGCAGATGCTGTGCTATTTGTATTTTACCGTTAAATAAAAATAAAAAAATGTTAATTTTTATTTAAAAAATAACGAATAAATATTTAATAATTAATTAGCATTCTAATTTAATAAATGTTAAGATATAGAATTTAAAAAAACTGCATTGACTTATTTAAAAAAAATTGGGGCCAGCGAGAATCGAACCAGCGACTCCGCGCTTACGAAATTAGAGCTCTGTGCGCTCGGCTACGAGCGGTTCTGACGATAGGTCAAAATTTTCTGTACTTAAAGATATCGGAAATCTTCAAAATCGATTTTCTCGAGTATTTTTGAGAAGCGCATCGTACTGCTTTAAGAAATTGAAGTCCGGGTACTGATCTTCAAATTCCATAAATATGAAAAAAATCGATGACCCATGACCTGTAAGGTCCCCTTGTAAGAAGTAAATAAATAAATATAAGAGAAAAAGCGAGAACAAAAGAGATTAGACAGATTTTATAATGCGGTCATAAATAGGGTTTAAATTGTCGGTATCTTTTTTCAAATTTATCTTATTATTGTTTTTTAATAAAAAATATCTCCGCGATCTCTCTCTCTTTCGGATGTGTAAAATTTTAAATAAGTCTCTCTTTTTGTCGTGTAAAATCTCGGGTAACTGCCAGACAAAATCATGGTCGTGCAAAAGGCGGTGCTTGCTAACGACAGACTTTGACGTTCCGTTCTTTTGCCGATACGTTGACGACATTTTTGCGATTGCCCCTAAGGCTCGACTCAATAATTAATCAATGTATTTAATAGTTACCCCCGATTAAAATTTACTTACGAGTTAGAATCGAATGGCTCGATCAATTTCTTAGATACTACGGTTATTAAAAACGATAGAAAACTGGTGACTAATTGGTACCGAAAACCGACTTCCTCCGACCGGTATATTAATTTCTTCTCAAACCACCCACTTAAATATAAATATAGTGTCATTACTAGCCTCGTTGACAGAGCATTGTTACTTTCCAATAAACGTTCCATCGCGATAATATAAAAATTGTAAGAGATCCTCGCTAATAACGGCTATCCCATGCAATTAATTAATGAACGTATTAAAAAACGTGTCAAGAAATTAAAAGCACGCAAACATCTAGTGCTGAATAAAGATCAAAAAAGCTTTGACACAAAAAATTGCGTAACTATTCCTTATATATGCGGACTTAGTAAGAACATTAGTTTAACTTTGAAGAACATTGGCCTTGACACATGTTATACGGTATCCAAAAAATTAGATGCCTATATTAAGAGGGGTAAGGACAAAATTCCTACGAACAAGAGAACGAAAGTTATGTACAAAATTAATTACAAGAGCTGTAACGCCACATATATAGGACAGACAAAAAGACACGTTGAGACTCGATTAAAAGAACATCAACAAAATATTAAGAAACATGAAGATAGTCTTTCTGTCGTTAGCAAGCACCGCCTTTTGCACGACCATGATTTTGACTGGCAGTTACCCGAGATTTTACACAGCGAAAAGCACATCTGAAAGAGAGAAAAATCGCGGAGATGTTTTTTATTAAAAAACAATACGATAAATTTGAAAAAAGGTACCGACAATTTAAACCCTATTTATGACCGCATTATAAAATCTGTCTAATCTATTCTGTTCTCGCTTTTTCTCTTATATTTATTTATTCACTTCTTAGTTTGACACTTTGACATAGTGCATATCGACTATACTGTTACCTGAAAATATCAGTCCGCTCGCTACCGTACGACCGTTAAGATATACTAAACCTACAGACTTCGTTTGCGGAAACTCGCATCTTGTTTTATTTTAATTTATTCCTTCTTTTTTTGTGTGTTTTAATTTGTGACGAATCAATCCGACGTACGACTCCGGCTATACAATTTTTGACACGCTGACACGTAAGTTGACTGCCTTATTTCAACTTCACCTGCGTTCTAATTTTAGTTACATTACATTGTCATTTTTCTTTGTGAATCTGTCCACAGTGTTATGATATGCTTGCACACATCATCATAGCATGGTCAATGCACGATGTACAACATAAATAATATTATCCTCACAACTTTTATATAGACCTAGGTACCTATTTATATTCTTACATTATTTTATTTTAAACGCCCATGATTATTGCCTTACATTGATGTAATTGTTTTAGATTTTATTTGACAAGAACCCAAACCAAGGGTCGAAACGTCATATATTTATTAAGTGTTTAATAAACTGGCCAGTTCGGTCGACGTAAAGAGACTTCACCTTTTTTATTTACTGGCGACATCTTTCAATTTTTTATTTATAAAATACATAGAAAATGTTTGCATTTAGGTTAAAATCGATCCGTTGCATAGTTTAAAAAAATTGTAAAAGCCTTGTTTTCGCACAATAATAAAAACTTCTTAAAATAAAAAATTAATTTTTTTCTATCACAGAGATTCCTCAATAAATACTAAGAAAATTTTGTCAATAAAAAACAAATGTCTACTTCATAAAAACCTGATAAAATACTCTTGAACTGTACTATTTCTGTATCATCAATCAAAAAGACTTACCCAATCATTGAAATCCAGCGTATTTATATTTTGCAGTGAACTGGAGGTACGGTCGACGTTATTTGAACTAAATAAATCTTGTGATTGTTTATCATCAACACCTTTCTCCAAAAACTGAGAGAGATTAAGAGCCTCTTCCACAAACGCTTTCATTATATTCCGATAATAACTGGTAGCATCTTCGTGTAAATTTTGCACGTGTCGTGCACAAACCTAATATAAGCAAAAATATCTGATATGAACAATCTTCAACACTTAAAAAAAAATAAAATTATATCAAGAGGCACGGCAATGTCTCGTGCCAAGTGTACGCGCAGCGCGAGGCACCACCGCTGCTTCTTTTATGCGAAACGTTGTTTGCGAAAATCCGTAGTTATCGGATTTTCAATAATGACTGAATCAATGGATTTCTCAATAGGCTTAATAAATAGCTTGCATCCGATTTATATAATAAAAGTGTTTTTATTTTTCCGCTACGTGACTTACAAACAAAGATATCGCGATTAAAGTTTTTCGCTCAAGAGTAAATCTAATTAAGAAACATCGTCGTTATCCAGCCAAGTGGTGGGAATTTGTACGGTTGCTTTTCGCGTCGTCAGATGGCTGTACGAGTTGACACTTGCATCGCTGATTGGTGGTCCGCACCGTCCATATGCTTATGGCAATTTATGCTGGGAGCTGATTGATTGATGCTGATTGGCTGACGGTTTTATGCGAGAATGTTCCAGATGCGCACAATAATAAACGGACACAGCAGGCTGAGTGAAACGGACACAGTAATAAATGGACACAAATCAAACGGACACAGTACAAACGGACACAGTAACAAACGGACACAGTAACATACGCACTGTGTCCGTTTGGTCTGTGTCCGTTTGTTACAGTGTCCGTTTCACTCAACCTGCTATGACCGTTTATTACTATGCGCATCTGGAACTCACTCTCTTATGCTACGCATATGCAACTTGTCATTTTGTGTGTGATAGTCCTTAATCCGTCGCGAGTTTCACAGTGATGATATGATGACAGTTCGAGTTTAGTGTGCGAGGTTAGCGTCAAACCAGTTTTTATTTTATTTATGCATAATGTGCATATTACATTGTAAAATGAAATTCTTTGCATATTACATCGTAGAGGGAAATACGGCTGTCTTATTTGAAGATCAGATAAGTTACACAAAATTTTCATTTTTGGAATAAGTATTCTGAGATAAGAATAATACTTTGTTATGTTTTATTTTTAGTTATATTAAACAAAAGAAAGTAAAAAACAGTTTATTTAAACCGGAACTAGAATAAAAAAAGAAAAGAGTGGACGAGTGAGGAAAGGAAGATTATAATTATGAAAGCTCGGAATTTACAATGTGCCAGTGTATCCTGCTGTTGATAAGAAATTCACCGAAGTTCATCCCCTTTTAAATTGAGTGAACTATCCTATAGAGAATTGGCAGGGCAATTCATAAAATCAAAGATATTGAAAAAATATGAAAATAATTATTTGAAGGTGTACTTTCTAGTTTATCAAGTATGCCACTATCTTAAGGCAAACCAGATAAGAGAATAGGTACAAGTGTTATATTTTTATTTTAAAAAATATCGTATTGCAACTGTGTGGCTCTTAAAGATATTGTACAACTATCTTTTTTAGATTTTGAAATTGATGAAATATGTGAAATCTTGTCTCAAACTATTACAACAAATCTAGTGTCACTAGACTAGTGTCATCCAGCTAACTTGCCGATGACATAGCCACAAGCTGTAATATTGGAGATGGATGCCAAAGATTACCTCTACGTCTGTCCATTTAGTAACTGTCATGCATTCTATGCGAGATGGATATACGGATAAGGCACAAAAATATACAGATAAGGTTTTTAGTCAAATAAAAAAATAAAAAGTATTTAAATACTTTGTTCCCGAAACAATTTATTATAATTAATACAATTCTTTTCATACGTTTACAAAGATTACATTCAAAATTTTTATTTATATTTTTGATTCTCTAACTTATTTTTTGCAAATCAAAGCATACATGAGATGAAAGATTTCAAAATAACTACAAGTTGACTTCTCAAATATGGAGCAACACGTCATCCTCTTATATTTTACTTTTTATTCTCTTTGCATCAATTTGATATAGCATTATATTTATTGCTATTTTACAATTAAGATTGTAGTTAAATGTAATGGTATATTTATAATTATATTGATTATTCTTTTACAATTATTGATCAACTTATTTTGCCCATGTTTTAATTAATACTCTTGGAACATATAATCATGTGCCGACTTGTAATGGGAAATAAACGTGTGGCTCTTACGGAAATTTCTAAAATTTGTTAACTTTGCATGTGACAGCCTATATTACTTAAAGGCCATAAACCATATTTACAATAAAAGCCATGGTTTGTTTCCCATTACAAGCTGGCACATAAATGTATGTTCCAAGAGCTTTAAGTGAAACACGGACAAAATAGATTTATTATCAATAACTGTAAAAGAACGATAAACATAATTATAAACATACAATTATAATTTAGCTACAAATAACAAATTTTATAAATGTAATCTTCATGAATGTATGGAGAATTGTATTAATTATAATAAATTGTTTCAGAAACAACAAAAAATTTAAATACCTACTTTTTAGTTTTTTGATTTGACTAAAAGCCTTATCGGTATATTCCTGTGCTTTATCCTATATCCGGCTTGCATAGAATACATGAGTTACTAAATAGACTAACAAGAGAATCTCGCAAACCTGAAAATTCTGATTTTAATGAAACTTGGCATAAATGTAGAGAGGCTAAATACATGAATTTAGAAATTTTTAGTTGGTGCTTATAAATGGTTTGAAAGGGTGAAACCACCCTTTAAAGTCGACACATTTTTGTGTTTTCTCGATATGTTTCGCAAACTAAACAAAATATAAAAAAATGTTTCGTACAAAAGTTTTACATAAATACCTCTATTTAACTATATTTATTTTTTCAAAAAAAAATTTAACAAATTTTTTTTTAATTTTTTTGAAAAAATAAATAACAGTTAAATAGAGGTATTTATGCTGTAAAACCTTTGTATAAAACATTTTTTTATATTTTGTTTAGTTTGCGAGATATATCGAGAAAACGCAAAAATGTCTCGATTTTGGGTGGTATCGGAAGGGTGGTTTCACCCCTTCAAGCAGTTTTTGAACCAAAATAAAAAATTTCTAAATTAATGTAGGGTCACTGCACCAGTTAATGAACAAATAAGAAATTTACGATTTATATTATAAATTATAGTGCGTCAATAAAAAAATAATAATAATACATTATTCTATACTAATAGCTGTATATTCTTTTAAAATGTTACATAATATTTTGAAGAAAATAAAAAAATAAAAGTTTTATTTAAAAAAGTGAGAAAATGCCAAAAACACTAGTAAATGACCGGTGCATATTTCTCTTTTTTACGTAATATAATGACATTTTTAAATAAGAAATTATATTTTAATCAAATGTTTATAAAAAATATATTTCAAAATATCAATTAATTTACAATTTATTATTCTACACTGTTATTATTTTGATATTTTTCTTAAGCATTCATTTACTGGTGACCGTTCAGTGACTGGTGCAGTGACCCTATTTACCCTCTCTACATTTATGTCAAGTTTCATTAAAATCAGAAAATTTTCTGTTTGGGCTTATAAATGATTTGAAGGAGTGAAACCATCCTTCCAAGGTTGAGATACTTTTACCTTTTCTCGACATATCTCGTAAACTAAACAGAATATAAAAAAATTGTTTTATACAAAAGTTTTACAGCATAAATACCTTCATTTAACTACGCTGTTTATTTTTCGGAAAAAAAAAAAATTTTTTTTTATTAAAATAAATTTTTAATAAAATTAACTTTTATGTATATAGCATTTATAAAGTAATTATACTATCTTATACTACGTTCTATTTATATCATCTATGTGTATATTATGCATGTTATATATTATCTATGTTATAATACTATACATTTATATTATCTGCATCCCTGTAGGTATTAGTTTTTATCTAACAGTTGCGCAATGTTAGAGTAGTCACGTTGCTTTCACACAGTGTTCATTCTGTCTACGTCAGATATTTCACAAGTCACATATTTCAAGTTTTATATTCGTCATGTCACAGTATGTATCATATATGAAATGGAAATCACGTATTAATAAAAGTTTGGTACCTTTATTAATGATGTTATGCGTCATTTTCACATTAGTATCAAGTCTAACGTGTGCTTGATCAGTACATCAGTATCACATCTAACGTGTGCTTAATTTTTCTGTTAGATTATTTTTAATTAAGTGAAGCATAATGTTACACATAGAGATGTACGAATTATTCGAATTCGAATCAAATCGAATCAAATCTGACGATATTCAATTCGATTCGATTCGAATCCGAATCAACATAGTTCTAATTCGAAAGATTCGATAACGTCGAATCACTGCAATTCAAATTCGAATAAAAAAACCGCGTAAGAAGACTTAAAACCCGTTAAATTCTATCGTGTATTCAGCGCCTTTGCAGCCAGAAAATTCTTCTAAAGAATTTTAGGCTGCGTTCGAAAACATCACCCGGGTGCACTCGAGTATCGTTCTGTCTTTGTTTATTACCCAAAGTTAAACAAAGACTTTTAATAAAGTATAATTTTTAATTTTAATATATGCTTAAATGCTTTTCATTTTACTAACACATTTCTCATTTGACGCTAAGGGATCACATATCACAATTAATCCCCTACAATTCTGCTGTTGTAACGGAATTTTACATAGGCTCGCATAAAAATTCCATTTTGCATTTTGTCTTAAGTATTTGAATATTTATTGTCAGTTATAATTATACCTACCAATACTATGTCCTGATTTGTGGATTATCTTGCTAGACTCTTGGTGCAAACGGAGTAAGTTACACATTGCACAGTTGGTTGTTACGAGACTTCAGACTTCGTTAATTTTGATTCACCTATTCAATGTTTCAAATGCTTATGTCACATTCCTGGCTTGCAGGATTCCTATGCGTTGATTCGATTCAAATTCGAAATATGAGTCGATTCGATTCGATTCGGTGATATTTTGTTAATTCGATTCGATTCGATTCAAATTTTTTTTTGCAAATTCGATTCGATTCGATTCGAATAAGAAAACCTTGATTCGCACATCTCTAGTTACACATAAATGTTGCGAATGTTCTTAATATGTTAATTATTTTATTTCAAATTACACATATTCCACCAACGTCTATAAATAAAAGAGAAATACAATTACGTGATAAAGAATATTATAACAAATGCAGTAAAATGACTTATCATTTGATGCACACACTGATATTGCTTTAGAATTTCAAAATTATTGGGGAAGTGGATTTACCTGACATGTAACAGATGAAGTGGAAGAATTTTTAGAAAATGATAATAAAGGGCCAAAAACCATAACCAAAATATCGTAAAGTTTACTCAATAAAATACTGCCAGTTGTGTCGACTTAACACACTTGTTTAAAAAATTAAAAACCTATAAAAATCACATTTTTTTATGTCCGTAAATAATGGAAATTTCGAAAAATATTTCAGATAAAAGTTGTAGATCTCATCAAAATGCACATTTTATTTTTATCATAAAGATAATAGTTTTTAAGAAAAACAATGTTAAATGTAACAAAACTTCATGTAACTCATCTAACACAAATTGAATTTTATTAATTAATTTCAAGGCTAAACTTTCGTATCTAATCTTTCTCCGATTTTGATGAAATTTTATAGGCGTGTAGTATTTACTAAATGTAGTCGAATGTCACAAAAACCAATGTACGGAAACGACTAGTTTTTAAAATATTTACTTTTTAATTATATGCGGCTTTTACTTTTCATAACATAAAGCAAGGTCCACTCCTTTTTGCTTTAAGAGCAAAATAACGTTGTATTGTGTATAACTTGTTTGTTTTGATATTTTCAACATGAAGCGAGATTTATTCCCAGATAGCACAGAAATAAACGAAAATTCATAGAAAAGTTATTTTAAAAAATACTTGCAGAAGTAGAAAAGTGAATACATGAAGAATTCTTGAATAATTAGCCATAATTTATTCATCCCGAAATATTCCTTATAGGTTCATTGTAATTTTCATTATTCGCTGCTACCTGGCGTTTCGTGTGCAGTTTTCTTGTGAACAAAATGCACTGTCTTATAAATAAAAGGGCTCACCAAGAGCGCGGAAAGAAGTAAGATTTCGCCATTGACATAAAAGACTAAAATATGTCAGTCTGTACAAAGAATCGAGAACAATAAGAAAGATTATATGTTAATGTGTTAGCGCCAGTATTAATGTAATAAATTTAACCCTTCCAGAAGTATTAAGGTCAGATTTTCAGATTAAGATCTTCAGATCAGTCTATTAT
Source organism: Monomorium pharaonis (assembly GCF_013373865.1). Lineage (NCBI taxonomy): Eukaryota > Metazoa > Arthropoda > Insecta > Hymenoptera > Formicidae > Monomorium > Monomorium pharaonis. The sequence continues at coordinate 19,795,314 of NC_050470.1, forward strand.
TCTTGTTACGTCCGGCACAGAAAAATTTCTTTTCTTTCTGGCCGCTCGTTAAAATTCTCCTCCCCTGTCGTACCATCGGGTTGTGCGTGAGTGGAGAAAGAAGGAAGAAGGAACTGGAACATTCATCGGATTCTGTGTGGTAGATATATACATTCAAAAATAATGAATTGAACAATCAAGGAATGCGAAGATCGATGCGGCCGCGATCAACTGCTGGGGCGCGCGCGCGCGATCGCGCGCGTGAGGCAGCCTCGTGCCTTCCATACGCCGCATGCGTGGAACACTTCCAAAGCGATTTATAGGATTAAGTTAAATAATTATTATAAAACCTTTGCGCGAATAGAGTGACGAAGGGAACTGTAAAATATAAAAAAGGGGCAATGAATCGCGGAACCCAGAAATGGTTACATGAGCACTATCAATCAAAATTATTTGTTAATATTTATTATTAATATATACTAATTAATTAAATAAATTTTGTCTCAAACGTATATAACATTTTTTCAACATTGTTCCTTGCTCGATAGTTCGCCTTTTTTCAATCTTTCTGTTAAATGAACAAATATACTACTATAATTAATATTATAGTAGTATTAATAGTACTACTATAAAATATATAAATTATAATACTCGAATTCCAGAGCGAACACGAGAAAGCAGTGTGCCTGAACCTATTATAAAATTTCCTTTTTCATTCTTTCATTCTCTTTTCCTTCTTACATGGTACCGTGCTTGATCTGTCTGAGGCACGCTATCTATTAAAATATTTCCTTTTCTTCATTCCTCCATTTTCTCTTCCTTCTTACAGGGTACCGTGCTTGGTCTGTCTAAAGCACGCTACTGATTTTCCTTCTCTTCTTCCTCTATCTTTCCTTCTTTTCTATTTCACCCTCCCGATACATACTCCTATACCTGTCCTCCGGTAATCATACAAATCTGATTAAAAACATGGATAACCACGGTTTTAGGAGTCATGGCCAGCGAAAAGCAAAGAGCCATTAAATATTAAAAGAAATTATACCATTCGCACGGGGAATTTTACCCATCGATGTTCGATAGACCGCAACAGACTCTCGCCAGGGTACCTATCGAATAACCCACTGTCACCGTTCGCTCTTTCCACTCCAAAAACCAACATAAAACCTCGCCCTCGGCAACCACCAAAGCCCCGAACGATTGATGTCGTTCCCACCAGGATCCCGACGCGGCCCTTGCCTGTCAGGTGTCAAGCTCGCCCCCCCCCCCCGAGCACCAGCTCCACTTACCCTGACACCGGTGTCGAATAATTGAAAACGGGCCACTCCGCTGGTCTGTACATCTATTAATACCTCCCCCGGAGTATTCTGTAATTCACGGCCCTCCCGCGAAGGGAAAAAATTAAAAGAGATGTACAATAAAAATAGGAAATAAGACTATAAATAAAATGTACATAAAATAACTCGTTACTTTTTATTTATTCCCTCTTCCGGAGAAAAAAATCACAACCTCATTACGTCTCTCACCACACCCACTCACCCCTCTCTCGGACGTAACAATTCTTAAATCTAAAATATAAGATTATCACAAATTTACTAAATTATTCCAAGAAATAAAATAGCATCAAAAATCGTTTTATTCTACATTTAACAACTTTTTATTTAAGAATAAAATATTCCTTCTTTAATAATAAATATGTTTGGCGCTATATAGATCCTATTTCCTAATAGATCAAAGAGTAACAGCATTAAATCCAGAAATCTTCTGTAAATGTACATTTTTGATCAAACAAGTAATTCTGTACGAATACTTTGAGAAGTTCTGAGAAATTCCAACAAATAATTCTGTATAAATACTTTGAGAAGTTCTGAGAAATTATAATCATGGTGCACGTACTTCCTATGTCATTCTTAAATTATTCTTCTATAAATTCCTAAGAAATGACAGTTCAGAAAGGACGAACATTTTGTGAAATCTTTAAGAATAAACTATGCTATCAGGGTTTCTTTTTGCTTCGTAAGCAAAATCACGTTGTAATAGCCATAGAGATCCAATCGACCACGTTGCGATGTCAAATTTGAAATTGTGGCCGAACAGCAACTTAAAATTGATTTGGTTTAAAGTTAGAAAAAAATACGGGAAGACTTCGCCCCTTATGTGCCCACGCGTTCTCTGTATCACGTGAGTTTGCGACTTTACACGTAAAACAAAATTCACCCACACTTGCTCCCTGCTTACAACCTTAAAATTAACTATTGAAACTCGATTTGTGTTGGAATAATTATGTAAAGTTTTGAACATTTAACGTTGTTTTCCTCAAAAACTACTATCTTTATGGCAAAAATCAATGGGACATTAAATGTGTATTTCGATAAGATCTATAACTTTTATCTGAAGTATTTTTTGAAATTCTCATTATTTACAAAAATAAATAGAAAAAAACCATAATTTTTATGAGTTTCTGGTGTGAATTTTTAATAAAATTTCTTTTGTGTAAATGCACCGTGTGCAAATGCACCATTTAAACCGTGCGCAAGATATCGTGTCCAAAAGCACCGTGTCCATTTGAACCATGTGTAAGTGCACCACTCCCGTGCGCGCGCGCGCGCGCGCGCGCGCGCGTGTGTGTGTGTGTGTGTGTGTGTGTGTGTGTGTGTGTGTGTGTGGTGTGTATTATAATCCACGTAAACGCGTATCGCGTGTAAAAATAAGGTTGTATTATTAAAAGTTCCGTGATTGTTATGTGTAATGTGTAATATCTTTGGTAAATGTGCATAAGTGGCTACTGGAGCAAAAAATCAATTTTTTTTAATACCAATTAACAAAACTACTATAGAAATAAAATGTAAAAATTTTAGACTTAAAGCTTTCACAGTCATTAACTTGCTTTCATTCGAAAGGGCTTCCAGATACATGCCGCGTCCTGGTACAGCGTTGCGCAGAAGTTTCGCAAACGTTGCAGTTCGCATCATCAGGGCTAGGAGCTCCGATACTGAGGTTTCTTGGATTGTAACCATCCTTATATACCCCTTGTCCTGGTGGTAAAGATGGAGGTGAGGGGAGGGGACGAAGTTGTTTGTCCAATGGTAGCACAGTTCATTGGCCTACTATTGGTCAACTGTTGGCCAATCTTAATATAATATTGGCAATTTGCCAATTAATATGTGCTGTTTGAAAATATTTTTAATTGATCAATTAAAAAACCGAAAGAAAAGTGTGCCAAATCAGGCTTGTCTAATAACCTTTATTACGGTTAAGGTTAACCTTAACCGTAATAAAAGTTATAGAAATGTTTCAAAATTTCTACACTTTCACGATGTTTTCTGGAAAAGTAACCTTGAGAAGGAGCTAGCGTTATAGCTCTTTCGTATTGCACGGAGTGCTAGTCCAGTCTCTATCCAATGTTCGGCTAAGGCTGATTGAGAAAAGTGACCGTATTTGGTACACCGTTGATGTTCTTTAATTCGTATACTAATCTTTCTCCCGGTTGCTATTTGTACAGTCTGTACACTTTTCGGCAAGAACAGGGAATTTTGTATGCACCTGGTGATTCTAAGGTGTCTGATCCTTCGGATTAGGAAGTAACTAGAGGATCTTCTCTTGTGGTTTGAAGATCACTTTTATATTGTCTACGAAAAATTTTGCTGATGCGTTCTGTCGTACCTTGAAAATACGGAAGAAAAGCCATCTTGTTCTCTTCTGTTTCTTTTTCTTCCTCTTCATTCGGCGTCCCGATGTTATTGAGACTGAAGATTTTATTCTTCAATCTTTGGATTGTTTGACTAATGTTTTTACTACTATATCCATTTTTTGTTAAAAATTGATTAAGATGTTTTAATTCCCCATTTAATGAAGTTTGTGCAAAAATTTTAAGGGCTCTATATACCAGTAAACTAATGACTGAATTCTTTTGCAAAGGATGATGGTGAAAGATGGCGTAAAAATATCGATCTGTGTGTGTTGGTTTTCGATTGACCTGATGGCTTAAAGTACTATCTCCGTTCCTTCTAACCAATACATTTAAAAAAGGGATTTGGTTGTTTTGTTCTACTTCCATTGTAAACTGAATGTTAGGATGATGACAGTTGAAAAAGGCAAGAAATTGAGGAAGGTTATCTCTGCCATGGCTCCAAATCAAAAAGTGTCATCAACATATCGGAACCATATAGATGATTTACAAGGTGCATTTTTTAGAATTTAATTATCAAAATGTTCCATAAAGATATTTGCGATGATGGGTAAGATGAGAGAGCCTATTGCTGCTCCAGAAGTTTGTTCAAAGAATTCTCTTTAGAACTAAAAGTAAGTTGACGTTAAACAATGTTCTATTAATGGAAAGAGGTTCGGAGAAATTCTGTCGGATTTCCTGATAATGTTCAAAGTGTCCTGGACTGGAACATTTGTGAACAATGAGACTATATCAAATCTTATAAGATATCATTAGATATTTATGTGTAATCTGAGCAGGCTGCTTGAAATGGTGAATCTTTTGTTGATTTCAATAAAATTAGCGCGTATATCCGCTATATTCTGATCAGTAAGTGCAAATTTCCACCAATGAATTTCAGAGCTACATGATGTGCAAAATCCAACCGTCAATTTCCATGTGGTGCACATCGAATCACCCCGATGAGGGCGGTATAACTGAGTTAAACACAAATAAAATTAATGTGTAATATCATATTGATACTCATAATTCATTATATTAAAAAAAATCCGTATTTATTCGCTAAAATAGCCTAAAATGCAGTGCAAATTTCAAACTCGTGTGTAGTCAATAAAAAACATCGTATCAATATATTTTAAGTGCTTAGAAAAGAATAAACTTTAAAAATCTGGATTAATATTAGCAAGATTTTAACGAGAAACTCGTGAAAAATAATAACAAACTTTTACTTTTTTCAAGTAAAAAAAACATGTTGATTTTCATGCAATACAAAAGGTTCACACTTAACAAATCCAACTTTCGCCTAGAGATTCTCAAAGTAGAGTCTTTGCCCTTTAATTGAAAATAATGTATATGTAATTTAGTTAATTTTTCGCAAAGTTGCATCACTTTGAAAATTGCTTAAAAATTCGGTCAAAATTTGTGTCTTGTTTTTTTACCCACTGTACTATAGTAATGCAAACGCCACATGGTAGCAGATACGCAAGATGGAATTTCGTCCCTCATGCTGGCAACTTGTAGAGACACCTACAAGATTGATAACAATGACGACAACGACGTATCTTTAATAAAATTTTGACATTTCGGATTTTGCGTCGCAATACCTCCACTCATACGGCATGTAGAAAAAAAATAAAAAGTTTTCTTATATAAATCGACCCCAAGCTTTCAATCGAGCCTAGTTCAAACTCGATCGGTTTAGTCGTTTTTGAGATCCAATAATCTCGAGTGCTCGCCAGTTGCGTATTCACGTAAAGAACACGGTCTCGCGCTGCGCGTTCACTTGGCGCAAACCGTTACCGTGTCTCTTGATATACTTTTTTTGACCTTATCAACCTGTGTAAATCGTGGAACATTAAAAATAAATATATAATCTTACTTGTAAAATCGTCTTCAAGGTACACGTGGAACTGTCTGCATATAATTTAGTTCTTTGTATCGCACAATCCTCCGCATCGGTATCACCAGAGTCCCTTTCAATTCCTTCATCGTCAGTTTCTTGTAGACGGTCTTCTATATCACCTTCGCAAGCTAATAATATAATTATACGGTATTTTAATTTTGTTTGAAACAAAAACAAATTTTAATCATTTAATTAATTTAAATTTTTGTAAAAATATATCATATTAGATATTATTAAGATTGGAAGATAATATGTAATGCTGCTACTGTTATCATTACTTATAGTACATTTTTGCATAACATTTTTGAGTAACGATGACGAATTTAGATGTTGCTTTAATTCCCTTCACATGATCATCTTCACATTTATTCAATTTTGTACACCTCTTCAGTGCACGAATACAATAATTGGTATACTAGATCAAAGATTAAGAATTATTAATAAAATTGTTTTTTACACGCACACACGCACGTACACTTTAAATATTGAAAGAATATTGTAAATATTATGTATTATATTTTGTATTTTAGATTGTGTTTAAATATTATTAGTATTCACAAAGCTATATGTAAAACGTTAACTAGATTTTCAATACTAGAAGACTATTTTTAACAACATTTACTAACAACACAAAACAATTTGAGAATATGTGCCATTAAAGTTTATTTAACATTTTTATCATTAATTTAAGTTTAAAAGCAATGTCTACTAAAAATTTTCAACATAATTATGTGTTTGTAAATTACAATCTCAATTTCTGTAAAAATAAATATATTAAAAATATAAATATTAATATAAAAAATTTTATAAATTAGAAAAATTTAATAGAATATCTAAAATCTGTTTTCATACCTTATCATTTTTGAAACGTTTCAAAATTATGAAAATCCGCAAAATACGTGGCTTAATCATTTCAAAGCAGTGCTCGAGTTTAATTGCCCTTTTCGAGCCGATTCCCGATGCAACGTCTTCTCTACCCCCACTACCACTAGCGGCTCGGCGGTCAAGGCGAGAATCGCGCGTGTGACGCTGTGTCTTAGGAACGTCGAGCGTCCTTACAAGAGAGTACCTTGCGCCACAACAATTCTTATTACAATTATCTTTATTAAATAAATTTTTTCATATATATAATAATGCACTTAATTTTCTATTATTAATGTATTATAAGTTATGTTCTATAATAATGTTGTGTAATGACATAATATATAAACTAAAATTTACAATAGTTTTCCGCATCACCCGTGAAGCACTTAGTCCACTAAAAAATAATAAAGATCATGAGTGTGCAGGAAAACAAAATTTTATATATTGTAATATATATAAAAACAAGAAAAAAATCGGAAAAAAACCGAAAAAATCAATTTATGTAAAAATTTTAACTTGATCTTCTGGATCGTTTACATGATTCTACAAGGGATGGTATATCCATAGAAATTTTAGAAGTACTAGCTCGCATCAGCGGAGACAATGCAATGAGTCCCCAGATGCACACAGTAAACGGGCACAGCAGGCTGAGTGAAACGGATACAATAACGAACGGACACAGACCAAACAGACACAGTAACAAACGGACGCAGTGCAAAACAGACACAATAACAAACGGACAGAGTGCGAAACGGACAGTCGCAAATCCATGCGGAGAATGTTTCACACACACACACACACACACACACACACACACACACACACACACACACACACACACACACACACACACGCACACGCACACGCGCACGCGCACGCGCACGCGCACACACACACACACACACACACACACACACACACACGCACACACGAGGGGTACAAGGGGGGCTTCGCCTCCCTCCCGCACCCACCCCGTCGGTAGGGGTGCCCTGAAGTCACAATCCATGTGGTAAGTTCGTTTGTTACTGTGTCCGTTTGGTCTGAGTCCGTCTGTTACTGTGTCCGTTTCACTTAGCCTGTGTCCGTTTATTACTGTGCGCATCTGGGACGTTCCCGGACAATGATACATCGCTCAAAGAAGAACGTTTTTCCAATTTCATCAATTTTATTTTAGAAAAAAATAGCATTCACATAAATATATGATGAATGCTCACTTCACGGGTGATGCAAAAAACTATTATAAATTCTAGTTTATATATTTTGTTATTACACAATGTTATTGTAGAACATAACTTATAATACATTAACAATAAAAAATTAAGTGTAGCATTATTTATAAAAACAAAAATTATTTAATAAGAATAATTTTAATTAGAATTTTTGTAGCGCAGGCTACTCTGTCGTATGTAGGGACGCTCGACGCTCCTGAGACACAGTGTCACGCGCGCGATCATTACCTCAGCCGCCGAGCCGCGAGCGGTAGTGGAGGTAGAGAAGGCGTTGCATCGAAAATCGGCTCGAAAAGAGCAACTAAACTCGAGTACTGTTTCAGACGGTTAATTACTCCACTCTCTTAATCGATTTTTTTCTTAATAAACTTTATTTGAATTCCTTAAAACCTACATTCCTCGAATACTTTATTGATATTTGATGATTTGACAAAGTTATAAACAAAAGAAGAAATAGCGCATACATTAAAATCGAAACGCTTGAGAAGGTTAGGTACCTACATTTCTAGTCAATAAAGATTATTACATTAAAATGTTCTTAATTCCGTATAACAAAAATAAAATTTTAACTTTTACATTAATGATAAAAATGTTAAATATTTTTATTTATTTATAAATTACAAATGCAATGTAAATCAAAATGATCACCTGAGTAGATCACTTTAAACGCTGCGTCATGTACATGCATGTCGGTTTTCTAAAGTATGGTTAGAAATTCTTTCTGTCAAAATGTTCTACCATAACATCTAACAGACTCGAGAGAAAAAAAAAATCTGTTCGTCAAAATAAAAATAATTGATCAGATGGAACACTGTTTAAAAGCAAGGGTAAAAAAAATTAACAAGGAGGTTATACGTAAGATTTGAATTACACGCGAATGATCTTCACAACTCCACATCAAACATAACCTACGTACTTAACTTTTTAATTGTAAATATCTTTAAAAAACGGTCGATTATTAACATTATTCTTGTCACGAATAAACAGATTATGATTCCATCTTTCTACTCTCAAAATTTTGTTACTCTCGCAAATGTTTTCAGCGAAAAAATATACTACTTTCGATGAAAAATCTTACAATTCAAATAAGAGCAATGCCAACTAACTCTGCAATTAATTGCATTTTTCTCTAATATTTAATCAGCAATACGATCTAAAATTTCGTGTACATACGTATTTTAGCACGACAACAATGTGTGCAAGTATTAGGACTATCTGAAATATTTTGTAAATGTATCGGGCGACCTTAATACAATATGTTTATCGTATGTTTATAAATAAGAAAGTTCATAAATACACAAGTTATTATCAGGGTACATTCTATTAATAATTGTACTGTTCATATATATTTATTTGGACTTGTACATAATTATGAGATAAGACTGAAATTGCAGAGTATTACTTTATTAAGTTATTTTATCATTAAACATATATTGTGATCATTACAATTAAAAAAATGTTTCAAAAATAAAATAATGAAAATCAAAATTAAATCACCAAGATATCTATTGACAAAAAAGATATCTATTGACAGATATCTATTGACAATTATAAGCAGCCGTACAACTGTGCTGCAGATAAAAGTCAGAATAACAATACTTGAAAATTAAAAAAATAAAAATTAATCAAGAAAACAAAATTTATTATACGATTTAAAATTATTACATTTTATATTAATTAGTAATTCATATAATTTTAAAATTTATTATTATACTTTAACATTACAAAAAAGTAATAAACTTCTTCTTACTAAATAATATAATGTTTTTTAATATTAATAATGATTAACGATAATGAAATACTTTCTACAAAAGTTTAACAATAATACGTTATTCTACAAAAGTTTAACAATACGTTACTTTTATAAAGTTTTCCATCCGAGACATTATTAGAAGAAGCAAGAAAGTGATAATTTTTTTTACCTCGATTACAGTTTGTCATCAATGTAATGAGAGTTTCCAGATCTGATGATAAAGCTATTTCCTCTCCAGCATTAGAACCAAAATCTAAGGCTTTAAAAATGATCATGCCCAAAGAGAATATCGCCTACATAAGAAATATAATTTATATTGACTTATGTATCATTTATATTTAATGTACAATTAAGATTTATTACAAAATATAATTAAACAATTTTCTACAAAAAATTAATCCAAAAAGTTAAATTTTTGTAAAACAAACTTCTTATCTTTAATATGTTTATTGCATAAATATGATAAGATAGACACTATTTACCAAAAATAATTTGACACTAAAACTAAGATTTTTTAAATATATACTTGTTTATTTTTTGTAGAAAATCTCTTAATAAATGTTATTTATTGAAAAATGTAAGTTATATATTTACCTTCTCTTCCGAAACATAAAATTGTTTAGAACCTGTAATGTTAGTAATATCATTATTTCTAACATTATATCAAATACATAATTCTTGAATTATTTGTAAAATAAATAGAATAGAACGATTATATACCTGCTAAATTTTCAAGCCAGATGTGCCCATCTTTGTGAAGTATAATTTGTGAAAGTTCCGATATTTCATAAAACTTATCCGTTAGGCGTGATAAATTATAAGCTATTTCATAGCACAATGCCCACGCTTGTTCCTGGGTTACAGGTCTGTCAAACATCAGCAGAATATCCTGGAGATTTAAACAATCATCTAACTTATATTTAGATCGTGCCGATGTATCTTCCTTTTTATTCATCGGTTCTTCAAAGACTATAGTCTTCTTCTCACAATCTGGGCTTTTTTTGTAATTTGACATTGTGCAAGTACTCTCAATGTATGGATACTCGTTATAGTAATTTTATATAAATCTCTTCATTAAATATGTAACATTGTTTTACATATGATATATTGTAGAATATGACAGAACACAATCGTGTAGACCACCATGTTAATACATCATAAATTTTTTGTTTGTGTTAAATAATATATATTTCATCAGTGGATTCTCAGTATTGTATCAAATATTTACAGTTTATATTAAAAGAATCATATTTTTCTGCAGAAAAAATTATTTTTGGCTTTACTTATAACGTACATTAAAATTGTTATTTTAAGATAACAGGAAACAGTATGAATTATATACAACTGTATATCAATATTGTATATCAATATTACAACTTGTAATCGCCGATTATCTGAAATAAAATTATAACATAAATAAAAACTTTATAATCTCTTTACATAATATTGCGTTGATGAATATGCCAATAAAAAATTAACACTATAATCAAATTACAATATAATTTAAAATGAAAAGTAATAATGCGTATTATTATAATTTAATATACTAGTTTATTTTTTTTTTAATACTAAAAAAGGATGTACATTGCGCGTGTGTGGGTGTGTATGTGCGCGCGCGCGTGTACATACGTACATACGTATATATGCACGCGCACACACGGTATATTTTCTTGCAATATAAAAATAACCATATTTTGAAACTTTGTAGAATATATTATTTAAATTATTTTAATATGTTAAAAAAATTAATATAGTGCAAAGGCTCGCTCAAAGGCACAAACATATACGTATACTATATAAAATTATAATTAATATTTTATAAAATTACTCCTGTTTGTTTTTTGATAACATTTATAAACACATCTATTAAATTTTGTAAGTAATTCAGACAAACCCCTTAAAAAATTTTTATGTTATCAATTTAATATTTCTCTTAAAAACGATAGGTGAAATGACCGATTTCTAGCTTTAGAACGGCAGGTAAAAATATTAAGCTTTTTTATAGTTTTGAGCTAAAAAAGTAGAGAAGCGGCTCATATTTACTTTAAATATTCAATACACAACCGCAATGCTAACGCCATCAAAGTTGTACTAAAAAAAACTTTGGGGGGGGGATGGTCTTCAGTGCACAAGGCCAACCCGGTTCGTTTGTTCTACTCCAAACACTAGCCAGATAAAATTCAAATAGAACGTTTTCGACTCATAGGTAAGGATTACGTAAGTAAAAATAACATTTTCAAAAAAAAAATTTGTTAATTAAGTATTTTCGGACACGTACATGCATTTTAGAACATACCAGGTAAGTAAATATGAAACCGGAATTTTTGTATAGGAAATACACGTTTATTGTATGAAAATGATAAAAAATATTTTATTCGAAGTATTGCCCATCGCTAGCTGTACATTTTTCCCATCTCTGACAATTTGTGGATGCCACGCCAAAAAAACTGTTCCTCTTTTGAGGCAAACCAGTTATCAAGCCATTTTTGTACATTTTCGTAAGATGTAAAGCGCTGTAAGTGCGTGTCCCATTGATGCAAATAAGTAATAATCGGATGGAGCCAGGTCTGGTGAGTAAGCCGCATGCAAAAGTATTTCCCAACCAAACGCCCCAATCGTTTCCTTGACCGATTTTGCTCTGTGTGATGGTGCATTATCATAAAGCAAAATTACTTTGTGTTGCCTTTTTTAATATTCTGGTCGTTTTTTACGCAAATTTGATTCAAATCGATCATTTGTTGTCGGTAGTTCAGTATTAACGGTTTCGCCAGGTTTTAGCAGCTCATAATAGATTACACCCTTCTGATCTCATCAAACACAGAGCATTGTCTTCTGTCCATAATGATTTGGCCTTGCAGTCGATGTCGATGGTTTGCCTAGAGTTACCAATGATCTTTTATGCTTAGGATTCTCAAAATATATCCACTTTTCATCGCCAGTCACAATTCGATAGAGAAATGATTTTCTTTTGTAACTGGCAAGCAGCATTTCGCAAGTGGTTTTTTGGTTTTCCTGTTGTCTTTCATTCAGTTCATGTGGAACTTATTTTCCCATCTTCTGGGTCTTTCTCATGGCTTTCAAACGTATGGAGACGGCTTCTCGTGTCACATTTAATTGATCCGCAAATTGTTGTTGCGTTTGTGCGTCATCCTCATCCAACAATGCTTGCAATTCGCTGTCTTCAAACTTTTTCGATGGTCTTCCACATTCTTCGCTTCTCACGTCAAAATCGCCACTTTTGAATTTTTTAAGCCACTCAAAGTACTGTGATTTACCAAGAGCATGGTCACCGTAAGCTTCGACAAGCATTCGATGCGATTCTGTAGCAGTTTTCTTCAAATGGTAACAAAAAATCAATGCTGTCCGCAAATCGTAGTCTCCAGGCATAAAATTTGACATGTTCAACGCTATTAAAAACTATGTTGTTGTATAAAACTTGTACTGTTGTGAGTTCAAAATCTTTATCAGATGTCAAAACAGGAAAGACGCGGTTTGACGGTAACTACATCGACAGCTAGTACAAGTAGCTAGTAGTACTAGCGCCATATATGAGCAAATTCCGGTTTTATATTTACAGACCTGGTAATTATGTATATATTTTAAGTTGAACATCTACAATGGAGGTTAGAAATCCAGAATACTTTAAGCAGACCAATAAAAGTTAGCATTCAGCAAATATTGGGAAAAATAAACATTAACTAATAAATTTAAAAAAAAAAATGTTTTTATTGTTTACATAAAAATGATAAAAAGACCAATCAATGTTGTGCTCGATGCAACAAACCCGTTTGCAATAATCATTGTTTAAATTGCTGTCACGATTGCTTTTAAACTGTTCTTTTTCTATTTTTATAACAAAATTTTGTATTTTTACTATGTATTAAATAATAAATTGTTAAAACTTTCAGCTGAAAAAAATTGTTGATTTATTGATGTTTCCCTATTTTACAACGCTATTTATCCTCGAAAAATTCCAATTTTCATATGCTGAAATTGGATATCTGCTTTCATTCTACGTTGATCAGACATTTTTTTCGTAAAGAGAAACTTTTTTCCTTCCAGAAACTGATTAAAAAAAATTTTTTTCAAAATTTTTACCATCGCAATATATATATTTTTAAATTAACTTTTTTATCGATTTTTTTCGCCGTTTATTAAAAAATACATATTAAATTTTGGGGGGAGGGATAATATAATAATAGTTTCTTAAAGAAAAATGTTTATAGAGTGTACATAATTTTTTCCCAATTTTTAAAATCATTTACATGATTATAAGGGCAAAGACAAAAACGACTCACAGGTAGGGTTAGAGGGTGCCAAAAAACACGGTAGGGATTGAGAGTTAAATTATAAATCAAAATGTATAAAAATAAATAATTAGTTCAAGATGTAAAAGATGGAATGAAAATTTTCATGTCGGTATTTAAATGACGGTATTGTAAATTAAAACAAATTGTAATACTGGCGCAAGTTCTCTCACAAAAATAGTTTTAGTCCGATGAAAAAAAATTCAAAATTAAATTAAATTTTATAAACAAAAAATTAAAATAATAAAAGTTGGAACATTCACTGTGATTAGCAACGGTATAAAGCGTTGTTTAATAGGTTAAAATGTGTTGTTGCTGATGTCTACTTTGGAAATAATCATTCAAAAAATATTTATTCGCACGTTATCCATCTATTTTCCTAATTCAACCTATTTTTCTAATCGATCAAGAATAGAGAAATATGGCTCGTTTAATAGCTCGGTATCTTTGTTTAGAATGAATCCGTTAAGTTATTCTTCAATGTGAATGACCTCAAAAATTTTTTATAATATTTAGGTTTAAAATTTAAAATCTTTACATCTTTTTAATCAAATGTGGTTAAATTTGTAACAGTGCACTCCTGAAAACCATGCATCGTTTCTCGGCGAAGGAAGCCGCCGATCGCCCCAAAGACCCTAAGACAAAAAGGCGCGGGACGCCGGCTCCCACTTTAAATGAGTTCAAACAGCCGTTGTGAAAGCCGAACAAGCGAGCGTGGCAAATCGTCCCGCCGTCGCGCCAATACCCCCACGAGAAGGAAAATCGCGGAGGACAGAGATCCGAACTCGAGACAAAAGTCCTCGAAGACGCGCTTCCACCGGTATAAAAGCCAGGTAAAAGAACTCCGGAGACGCTCTGCCTTCAGCTCTAGCTTCCGATAAGCTTATTCCTGGCGAAAAAACTGAGTCAAAAACTCCGGGATAAAGAGTCTTCACCTCGACCAAGTATACTTAGTGGCCGGCTACCGCCATCCTGCAGATGTCCATCTTCAGTTACGGCTTTTTCGCGCAAAGCGCTATCCGACGACCAAAGGTAAAGTGTCTTCGCCCCTGCCGAGCGTTCTTGGTCATCACCAGACGCAAAGCAGAAAAATGCCCCACATTGCAATCGCCCATCCCCAAGAGGACAAGCGTCTTGCCCTCTGGCGAGTCTCGGCAGGCCGGCTACATCTACCTTCCCACAGTCCCCCACTCCTACAGGATAGGCACCTACATCTCCGCGAACACCATGCTACATAAACCGGGGTTACCCCCTCTCCGACACCGCGCCTAGACCCACCGCGCAAATTTCGGAAAGTGATCGCTACCGCCCCACGCACTCGGACCAGCGACTCTCGGCCACTGGCGCCCTCACAAACCCACCGAGTCCCGAATTCACATCACACACACTTGACATACGTTGGCAGTCGCGTCTCGGACACCGCTCACTTGTAATTATACTTTGTTTCTCGTTCAGATTGTAATTGTATCTCATTTCCCGGTTAGATTGATATGTGCGCTTCGTCTCTCACAAGAAGTTGCTAACATCTGCTACGTCTATTTTTAAATAAGCCATAGTGCAATTGATAGAGGTGAAAAAACAAAAATTGTGTTTTAGCTTTTGGATGAGTAGGTCCTAGTTTCTAAGAAAATTGCATTTAAATATGTGCATTTTAAGCCGGTAAGGTAAATACAATAGAAAGCCATTTTTCGACATAAAGCGCGGTGGTCGTGGATGTTAAGTGCGCGCCTACTGTTTTGCTATCCGTGCAAGCTGGGTTCGAGACCAGTTCTAATAATTTTTTTTAAGTCTATATGCCAATTAAATTAATTTTCTTTATTATTTACAATAAAATTGTAGTTTTAAAAAATATTAATTTTTATAGTTTTATTTTAACAAAAAATAATACATTTTAATTTTTTATAAAATTCTGACAGTCTTGTACAATGTTGTGGGTGAAAAATGTTTCGCGTCCAATGCGTGTTAATAAATTTGTAACTTTACACCTGTAATCTTTTTCTGGCCGTACAAAACTTGCAGCAGCTAAACAAATACTTGATATTAAAACTACATTCAAAAATATAAAAAATAAACTAGAGAACAAGATTAAAGAAGTCGATTCAGATATTATTCCGTGTACTCTACAACCACAACAAAATCTAACTGATGTCAAACTCTCTCTTATAACATGTAAAAAAAGTCAATGACAAATAATAACGTAATCCATTTTGAAACTCCAGTAGAAATTTTAAATGCTCAGGAAAAAAAGTAACAAATGCGATAGCATATCGAATAAAAAATCAGAAGATAAATAATCCGATTTAAATAATAAACATAATTGGCGAAACAAAAATGAAAAAAAGGCACTCAAAAGAACATATGTTCCAGCACGACCCGATTTTACAAGAGTTTGTAAAAGAAAAAACATTAACATTACTATGTTACAAAATGGAAATCTTTGCAAATCTTTGAAAGATGGAAAGGATAGACTAATAGTTATAAACACATGTGGTTTCGACAGTATTGTCTAATTATTTGCAGCTGCATAGTCACATACAGGATTTAACGATTTTTTAGTAAACGCTACATCAGACATATTTCAATTAACTAAAAATTTTATAGATAAAGGTCAAATTAAATCCATTTATAAACAACGTGCAACAATATTATATAAAATCGAACATTTTGTCAGTAAAAATGCGTATAATGTATTAACTATAAACGCACTTTCAAATGTTTGTAATTTATGCGAATACCTCTTAAATAAAGATCCAAGTTGTACTTTAGAAAAGAAATGTAATAGTTGTAAAAAAACAACTAAAAACTTGACTCTCGTTAATCTTAATTTTCAAACAATTGAATCAAATGGATACAATGTTATTGCTCAAGCTATACAAAATTATATAACTAATAATTATAAAAAATGTAAACAATGTAAAGGAAATGTAGAGCTAAAGATAAACTAGCACTCTTATATACTTATTGAGTGCATTAGAGACAATAATGTTAAAGTAGCGTTAAAAACTATTCCAAAAATGCTTACACTTGCTTACACTGATTCACTATTTATTTTAATTGGTGTTATACATTATAGTGGTAGACGTAGTAGAACATCAGTGGGATATTACACAGTTTACGCTTTATATGGAGAAAAATAAATCCTTTTTAATAATTTAATAAAAAAATGTCGATCTATTACTGAAAACAGCATTGTAAATCCAATAATTTGTTTATATATTATAATACATAAAGATGCAATAAAAAGCAAAATTAAAACCAAAAACTACTTTATAAAAGAAATTAATAAAAAAGACAAAAACCAAGATAAACTAATAAACTTACTTTGTTCCAATACTAATTTTATTTTCTTTCTAATTATTTACGTTTTAATATTGTGTTTAATTTTACTTGCGTTATTAAAATTACAATTTTCCATAGTTTTAAGGTAGTATAAAAAATGTTAACAAAAGAAGACAAAAAACAAAATAAATTAATAAATCTACATTGTTTTAATACTAATTTCATTTACTTTCTAATTATTTATGTTTTAATATTAATTATTATATATTTACTTTTACTTGCGTTATTAAAATTACAATTTCTTATAGTTTTAAAATAAGTAGCATTAAAAAATTATTAAAATTAAAATAGATTTAAAAAATTAAAAATTTAAAAAAATGAAAACCTGTTCCAATTCCCTGCACCTTGCTGCGGTGAAACAACTTATATGCACGTAATAAATGCATAACAGAAAGAAGTATAAAATAATATTACTCCATCATCACTCTCTAGTACAAACGTACGTACGTACACGCACGCATGCACACTGCACCATGGGAGGGTGCAAGGGGGGCCTTCAGAAGTCGAAGTCGCTAACCAATGTTGTACATTGCAAACAAAGTAAAGTTTATATGTGTTTGCAGATTTCCAATACAATATACACGGTGTACAACTTTGTGGTGTAAAAGTTTGCGGTGTACAACTCTGCGGTGTACAAGTTTGCGGTATACAACTTTGCGGTGTATAAGTTTGTGCGGTGTACAACTTTGCAGTGTACAATTTTACGGTGCACAACTTTACAGTGTATAACTTGGCGGTGTACAAATTTGCGGTGTACAAATTTTATGTGTCCAATTGCACGATGTACATTTTTATCGTGTCCAAATTGTAATTTGTCTAAAATTTATTTTTTATGTATACAACATTACTGTGTCCAAAATTCCTGTGTCAAAATGAACCGTGTACATTATTTTGTGTCCATTTGCACTGTGTTCATCTGCACTGTGTCCAATTGTACTGTGTCCAAGTGAACCACTCCCGTCAAAATCTATGCGGATCATATTGGGAAAAATTGCAACAATAATTTGAGCTAATAATTTCGGTATCTTAAAACGTAAATCGTATCTTTATTTCGTAATACTAATTACGAAGAATGAAGAGCTTGAATCGAATTTTATCTTTACCTTCCTGGCCTTTAAATTGATACATTTTGAAAATAATCAATTTCCAATTCCCAAAATAATGCAAATTATTAATATAAAGAACAATAAATCTGGCTGTTGAAGTTATGAAAGAACTAAACGAATCGCAACGCCTCCGAGCCCCTTAAGCCTTAATGAATCAACCTTGTTACAAATTCAAAATTAAACATCTCGGCACCTAATTGCCTTAGCACAAAATTTCAAAAACGGTTTGAAAGATTTAAAACCATACTTTTCAAAATTTGTATCAACATTGTAGGCAAAAATTTTTCAAAATGGTGGATGACAAGGAAAGTGCAAGCAAAGTTGATAAATAAGTATTCGAGCTTGCGACAACGCGTGGCGTAAAGTAGGTGTCATAGCTCAATGGGACAAAAATCATCTAAAAGTATATAGTATTATCTTTAAAATGCTTTTTTACGGAGCTTGATACGATAATTTTTCGCTGAGTTATGCAAGTTTAAAGAGAAAAGCTGTTTTTTAATTCAAATTATAATTACTCAGCGAAAAATGATCGCATCAAACTCTATAAAAAAGCATTTTAAAGCTAATACTCTATATTTTCATTTGCATTTCATTCCATTGGGCTGTGACACCTGATTCACGCCATGCACCGCCGAAAACTCAGATCTTTATTTATCAATTTTGCATCCTCTAACTTTGTCATCCGCCATTTTGAAAAAAATAGCCACGCATAATTGCTATTAAAATAGTCTTAAAGTGGACACTTCAAGCTTCATTTTCCTTTTTGAGGAAAATTTTTATCTTTATTATTTACCAAGTTATGATCATTTAAAATTTCGTAAAATTTTCCAAAATTTTAAGTGTACCGCTTTTTTGTTGCTGAGTGTACATAAATGTTATATAAAATTTATATAACATAATTAGAGATAAGAATTTCTTATCTCTAATTATTTACTAAAGGCCGTATAAGGTAGCCGGATAAGAAAGAAGCAATCTGTCCCAGCACGGATCATGCTGATTTCTTTTGCTTTGATTGCTATCAGTGTCACTTACAATTTAGCCAAATATTAGCCCTTTTTATTGAACCGTTTTGATGTAAATAGTAAAAATAAAAATTCCGAAAATAATTTATATTTTTTATCGGTTTAACCAAGTTTGATGAAATTTTAATATGTTATAAATATCATTAAAACACATTTATAAAAAATTCGGAAAGGGTTTCTGATGATAAAAACATTAATAAAAAAAATAAATAAGTGTTCTTGATTTTTTTTAGTCCCGATAGCTTTTTAGTATAATTACAAAAATTTTTAATTTTTTTGTAGAATCTCGGAAGTTTTTTACAAGACGTATTTTTTTCAAAGCAATATAGTGGGTAGTAGATACCCATAAAAAATAAAGTATTCTTTTTATTTTTTAAAAATGATATGCTTTTGGTACAATTGCGATATTTTTTTTGTAAAATGTTGGGGCAGTATTCTACAACACCAAATTTTTTCAAATCAATAAAATCAGTGGAAGATACTTAAAAAAACATTTTTTTTTAATTTTTTAAGTTTTTTGTACCATTGTCATATTTTTGTGTTGAATTTTTAGTATTCTACCACAAGTAATTTTTATTTAAAAAAAACGTAATAAAATGAAATAATTATAAAAAATAAACTATAATCGTATTAAATCGAATGTTTATTAATGATTCTCAAAATAATGAATTATAACATACACATCGTTCACATAATCACTAGCTCTCATACTATTATTTACAATATTTATATGGACAAACTAATCTTCATCGATAATAGGCGTGATGCCCTCTTTTAAATAGTTTATATAAGTGCTAGCCTGGTCTCGGAATTTTTAATAAATATCGTCCGTAAAATAAATAATAAATAATGATAGCAATGTGCGAACAGCAGCCAACTGTTCTTTGTCCATTGACGCATTCACAAAAGTATCTTTTTATCCCTAATTGATCAATACTATCAGGAGTGTATTCAATAAAGCATCAATACACTTTCTTAAATATGTGACGTGACTGTACTTGAAACTTCAATATATTGGACTGGTCTTTGAGAAACTGCAAATTCAAACTACCATCTTCATTTAAAATTTCTTTGGCTATTGTGGTTGAAGAAAATGGTTGGTTTCGGAAACGATTGCTTTTCCAAAATATTTCCTCCTGTGACTTGCTTAACTTCCCGGAACTAACAGAAACTGATTTGAAAATATTATTCACCATAACTTATCAATATTCGCAGGCGATTTCCTACTTGGGAGATGTTTATGCTGTTAATTATTATGTTAATTTTATTGAATCGTTTGTTTGTGTAAATAAATTATTTTTAATATTACAACATTCACAAAATATATATGAAATAATTAAAATATTTCTTTAATCTTCACAAATTTAAAACAGTACGTCTATTTCGATGTATTTCATAATATTTTCTTCGATTTTTACAGTAATTTTTTCCTTATCTCTCTGAATTCTTATAATTTTTAAGAAAAAAATTTTGATGCAGTTTAATTAATGTACAGCAAAATTGAATAATTAATTGTATAAATGTTATTTTATTGACAAATTCAACCTCAATCATAAAAATATTTTTATCGACTGCCGTAGACATTTATCATATGAATCAAATAAATGTAATGACAGTTAACATTCTGAAAAAATATTATTAATTACACGAAGAAAACGTTAAAACTGATTGTGTACAATATCAAGTTTAAATAAATTTTTTAATTTCTAATAGTTTTTGGCAAGTTTAATAATAGTTTAATATTTTAGACTTAAAGCTTTCACGGCCATTGATGTTACTTCCAAGATTTAATCTTTTTTATAAGAAAAAAATATTGATGTCGATACATAGTACATACATACTGAAGTTTTAATGAAAACATTTTAATTGTTTTTATAACAAATTTATTATGAATGGACAGAATTGGTTTCCTAATAAAACTCTTATGATATATTTGTTCAATAATTTATCGAACAAAGATGTTATTGTCAAATGCATTTGAAAACATCTTTATCACTGCTATTCCTGAATACGCGAAATTTTAGGCCTGTCATTCGTGATCTTTAAATTCTTTCTATTTGAATTCTTCCCATTATAGCCTCAACATTTTCGTATTAAAATTTTCTTCTCAAAATGTTATAAAAAATTTGTTATTATATTATTAAAAAATCTTGCGCCAGTTTAGATACACCCTATATAGCTCCATTAACTTAATCTTCCTTTAGCGGAATATTTTTTAAAAAACTTGCAAAGCAACAAATTTTTTTCTTTGGCAGCAAATAAGCTACAAATAAAAATATTAATCACAATTGAGTCTACTCATTTTGTTCTGCTAATTTATAATATAAGACGTTCAATTGTCATTTAATATATTTTTTTACTGTAGTTTTACATTTTTATTAACATACATACTATTCCTATAATAGCTTTTATAAATTTAGTAGTTTTATATACTAATTCTAATATTTCCTCAAAAAATTAAAAAAACACTTAAAAGTTATTATCAGATCTAGCACTGTTTTAAAAAATACAAAGATACACTATGTTTTTACTTGCCACTTCCAAGATCAAAATTACCACATTCTATTCATCGTTTTAACCTTTATTCACTTTTAGTTTCAAACACTTTGTATTTTTATTTAATAAAAATCTTTATTTTTTCAATTTCTTTATAATCCTATGTTATATTATTATACTTTTTTCTGCAAGCTATAAATGATGCAAAACTTTTTTCAATAAATTTTAGAAATAATTATTTTATAACTGTAATTTAGATTATCTTAATACTTAAAATTATTTCTATAACCTAGAAACAAGTAAGAATAACTTTTAATCACAAATTGAAAAATAAACAATAATAGTATAACATAAATTAAAATAAAATGTCAAAAAACCAGTTTTAAATTTTCTATAATAGATGTCCAAATTAATTCGATGTCTATGCAGTGTTTTATAATTCTTCATTTTTAAATCAAATATTTTTCCACTCTTTTACAAATGTGGATTTCTACATATTCAAAATATAATATATTTTAGCAAAACAAACAAAAACTTGACAAAATAACAGTAAATAAAATGGGCTTTCAAAAAGCAACATTTAAAGCATATTTTTGTATTCCATTAAGAATTAATATTGCTTAAACCATAAAAATAATTTGTTCTGCTCTAAACAAAAATGCTAGTGACTCATGGATGTTAATAACTGCTGGATAAAATGCATAAAAAGTAATATCAAATGTTTCAGAATAGAGAACTTATTGTGCAGCAACATTCAGTCACATGCCACAAAGAAAACAAAAGATGTCATCTGTGCTTTAGGATGGAAAATTTTCCTTTTTTTTAACTCTATCAAATTATCACCTCTTCTGTTCGTCTTAATATGGTTACGTGATTAATATACATTTTAAGAAAGTGGAAAAATCTAAGTCTTGAAAACTTTGGGCACATTCCATTTGACCCTTGTAATACTTAGAAGCATTATTTGTTCTTGTTAAATATTTGAAAACAACAAGGATAAAATAATTTCAGTATTGTAAACTTTAAGTATTCTTTATCAATTCAAAATCACCAAATAATTTTTTTTGCAAAGATATTTATTGGTTGTTCAATAAATAGGACAAGGTAGAAAGTTTCATAGAAAATAATGAAAATAATTTCAAATATTAAATGTCTATTGCTTGACTTCTATAAATAAAAATTTTAGCTTTTATAAAAAAAAGGCACTAAATTAACTTGCACACCTAATAAGAGATTAAAATACATTAATGACACACTTATATTTATATATACATTACATACAACACAAATGAATCTAAAGTGTTGTAATAATTTAATTAAATAAGTTTATACAAATTATTCTTCTTTAATGATATATCATATCACAAAGCATTATAAAAAAAATAAAAATTTTATAAATTATTCTCTTATTACATTTAAATATCCATTTAAAATCTAAGTACAAATTATTTTTCTCTTAATAATTTAAATTTAATTTTTAATTTAAACATGATTTTTATATAATATTAAACTTTGTAATACTTATTTGCCAATTTATAATACTTTTTAATATAGGGATGGAATTCATAGTTCTTAAGTTCAAGAATCGTCTTAAGTCTAGCCATGAGCAGATTTAAGATTTACTTAACCAATAAAATGAAAGTATTGACGTCTTAAGATCATACTTAAGATAGATCTTGAATAAGATCGGTCTTTGAATTCCATCGTAGGAATAAGATTACAAATAAAATTTTTACACATACTAATAAAATTCTAATTTATGCAAAGATTCATTTAGTTTTACTTATGCAATTATTTATCTAAAATTGCAACAAAATATGATCATTATGCTGCATTATAAATTAAATTATTTATTATAATTTTACAGCTGGTGTCAGAAACAAAATTTGGGTGTTCATAAAATTTTTGGTCTCCAATTTAAAAAAATAAATCTAACAAACCTGCAGTTTTTAAATTTTAATATGTTGTAGCCAAGATACAGCCAAAATAACATCTTCAGAATTGTTATCAAGGAAGTATTCTTTGTTAGAATTATTCTAATGATTATCTTTAATCATTACTTTAAAAAAAGAGTAAATTAAATAATGCTGCTTTTCTAAGCAGTAGAACTAATGTTTCTTTGCCTATAAATCTTACAAATAAAAAATAACAAGTGAGCTGTGACTTTATTATGCTGTAATATCAGTTTTACTAATTATTTAAATGTATGGTTATTCAAAATTTAGGTTTCATATATCGACGTCGCAGAAAATAATCATTGTTTCATGCAGTTTACTTAAAAATTTTTTGTTAGTTTCTTATCCTTACTTGTATCTGTTACCTGCAGATAATCAAGCCGAAGAGATGATTATATGCACTCACATTTAATGAGATCCAAAATTAATATTTTGAAATTTTGATTTATATACAATTGTTATCTTACATTGCTAAATCTTGAATCAATGTTTTATATTAATCTTTCATGTGACAACGATACATTCATATCAAGAATCCACAACAAGCAATTGCACTTCGTACTCTCATCAATATTATCAAAGTTACCAACGTATAGTTGACACTAGGCTAGTAGGCTGCGTTCAGAAATATCAAAGATTAGAGGCTTTAGGCCGATATTCATAGTTGCGTTTCAAAATTCACTGCGCCTGCGTTCGAAAATAGCTTTAGGGCCGATTTCACAAACTCCGGTTACCTAACCGGCCGGTTATTTCATTAGAATTGACCAATCGTATTTGTCGTTAAGCGAAATTAACAAATGCGATTGGTCAATTCCAATGGAATAACCGACTAGTAAGGTAACCGGAGTTGGTGAAATCGGCCCTGGAGGTCTATTACGGTCTTAGGTGAGTTCACTCACTTTTCACATTTCCAGTACTCTCTCCACTGATTAGTGTATACTTTTAGAACTAACAATATACACCAATCACTGTAGCTCACTTTTCACATTTTCACAGTGAGTGATCTCACCTAAGAACTGTAATGCCCAGTCTACAATGAGTCGTTGGTCGTTGGTCGTAAGAAATTTAACCAATTATGTTCGGTTATTCTTCTCTAAGATCAACTGTGATTGGTTAAATTTTATACGACCAACGACCAACGACTCATTGTAGACTGGGCATAATAGACCCTCAGAGGCTGGATTCCCATGGCACATATTTTCCGCGTAACGCGTATTGCATAACCAATTGTATCGTTCATTCTTTTAAAATGTTCCAACAGAAATGTCAATCGTGTAAATTCATTGGTTACACCATACGCGTTACGCGGAAAATATCAGTCCATGGGACCGCACCCTTAAGGGCCATCTACAATGGAGAGTCGTAGGCCGTAGCAGTAGTCGTAGAAAATGTCTCCACTTCGTATTGCTTTACTGTTTACAGCCTACAGCAGACATTGAGCCAATTCATTGCGTGTTTACGATGAGCGTTGGGGCATTCGAGATTAGTTTTTGGTCGCCTTTCTTTGATGGCCGGCTTGCATGTTATTGCTACGTCGTTTTTATTCTAGATTCTTTATTCTAGAGTATTCTCTATTCTCTCTATTCTATTTTATTCTAGAGTCTTTATTCTAGCATTGCCGTAGTTTTAGTGCTGTTACGGCTAAAACACTCCATTGTAGATGGCCCTTTAAAGCCAGATCTACAATAGGTGTAGTAAGCCCTAAGGAATTAACCAATTATATTCGTTTATTCTTCTCACATTCAATTATAATTGGTCAGTTTCTAATGGCATAAGACTTACTACCCACCAAACACCAAGTTACATGTAACGTACCTGTTAGTTGTAATTTCCCACTCAACAATGTAATTGTAATATAACACGTGTGTTATATTGCAATTATATTATTGAGTGGGAAATTACAACTAACAAGCACGTTACATGTAACTTTGTGTTTGCTGGGTACACATATGGTTTGTTCGCGTCGCCATGCTCCGATATGCTCCTACTCACTCCAACGCATTCTAATAGGTTGGCATCATCGGAATCAACGTATTGGAGTGCTATGGGGTGAATAGGAGCATGTTGGGGCATGTGACGCGAACAGACCCCTATTGTCCCAGGTAGCAAGGTGACGTTAATACGACGTCAATAATTCGTCATTTAAGGTCGCAGACGTCATGTTACCAAATTAAGACGTAATAGTAACGTCATTTTTTGATTTATTAATTACGTCAGTCATTTATCCATCCTACAACGTATTTCCGACGTCATATTCTTAACTAATTAATAACGTCAGTTAATTGATCATTTTACGACGTATTAATAAGATTTTATTAGTGACTAATTACTGACGTTAACTATAATTCTTTGTAATAATTGACGATTTGACCTCAAATGACAAATTATTGAGGTCTAGTGGACGACACCTTGCTACCTATAACTATCATTATTTAAAGATTGGTTAATAAACAACATTATTAAAATTAATATAATATTTTATATAATTAATACTATCAATATTTTAGAATCATCCCAGGCAGCACATAATATTTATGATAAATATTTATTAATATTCATTAATATTTATTTTTTCAAAATATTATATAAATATTTTACACATATTTTATATATACGAAAAAAAAAATCTTTATTCAACATATTAAAATATAAATTAAATATTTTATATAATATTTATGATAAATAAAAGATAAAGATTTGTATAAGTAATATTTTGTAAATATTTATAAATATTTCATAAATATTTTTATAATATTTATGATAAATCTTTATGATTTGTCAAATCTAAGACCACAAAAATATTTATAAAATATTTAGATAAATATTTATAAAATATTTAAATAAATATTATAAATATTTTATAAATATTTTATAAATATTGCGTTTTGTCTGAGGTATAATTTAGCTTTATCAAAAGAACAGAGCAAAAACATATTTCTATAAGTTATTCCACATGTTATTTTGCATATGTAAAAATCAGGAAAAAAACTGTAAATTTATATTTATTTATAAAAATATTAGTTAACTACAAGTTTCATGTTTCTCGCATCTATTGAACTGATCTATAACAAATATGTATTCATGATCATCAAGTGTTCATGGATCATCACAAAGGGCTAAGTAGCGTACGATCTTCGAAGTCAAGCAACGTCGACGGCGGTTCAGAGTTGGATGGGTGACCGCGGAAGTTAGGCAATTCCAAACGTGACTATGGTGTAGTGGGTCGTGATGCTTGTTGAGAAACAACGTAGATTTTTTTTTTACATTATAATTATGTTATTTCGATATTTTCATAATGCAAGTACTGCATATATAGGACATGTACCCAAAATATTTTCTAAAACGTCAAAGTAATGGCTTTTACTACCTGGGATACTCATAAAAATGACGTTAAAATGTCGTCTTTATTAAATGTAATCTAAAAACCTATGTTTTGTCATAAAAATAATAATAAAATACCGTCAAATGTACGATACTAGCTTCTTGAAAATGACGTCAATAATATGAAAATAATGACGTATTTTTGACGTCAATACCCAGACAGCACATGTAGATTATGAGAACGATAATAGGATATTGCGAAAGTATATTGCAATATTCGTATAATATTAGAGATACGTCTGTGATATGGCGAGTATATACTCATAACGTACTATGTCCGCGTTGCCTTATCCCATAGAATTTCGCTGGCAGTTTATGAGAATATACCGAATATATCTCAAGAATGTTATACGTATGTCTAAAGTATATCTTCAGTATATTCACAATATGTCTACAGTATGTTCGCATTATATGGGCTCATGCATAATGAGAGGAATAAGGAACAAGGAATTAAACATACAGAATTAGCAAGAAGAAATAAGAAGAGGAATTAATCATTTCGCACATCAGGAAGCTATCGCAAAAAATGAAGCGTAATATCTGTTGAATACGCTGGGGTGCTTTGGGAAATTATGCTCAGATAATTGTAGGTTATAATCTAAATAATATATGTATATATACAATATATATACCCAGACAGCACATGTAGATTATGAGAACGATAATAGGATATTGCGAAAGTATATTGCAATATTCGTATAATATTAAAGATACGTCTGTGATATGGCGAGTATATACTCATAACGTACTATGTCCGCGTTGCCTTATCCCATAGAATTTCGCTGGCAGTTTATGAGAATATACCGAATATATCTTAAGAATGTTATACGTATGTCTAAAGTATATCTTCAGTATATTCACAATATGTCTACAGTATGTTCACATTATATGGGCTCATGCATAATGAGAGGAATAAGGAACAAGGAATTAAACATACAGAATTACAAGAAGAAATAAGAAGAGGAATTAATCATTTCGCACATCAGGAAGCTATCGCAAAAAATGAAGCGTAATATCTGTTGAATACGCTGGGGTGCTTTGGGAAATTATGCTCAGATAATTGTAGGTTATAACCTAAATAATATATGTATATATACAATATATATATATTATTATAGTTTACGTTACTATATTATATCTTATGTACATACCAGAGTTATCTGGGCGTAATTCCTGAGAAAACCACGTTGTCCGTGAGTTCGTGTTCGCACGTTCACACCCTACACTTCACCACGTGTCTGCATCACACGGCAGACGAAAATGCGTAACGTTACAGATCATAGATAGCGTTGACATGATTCACTTTCGATATTACGCGGATATTTTGGAAATATGTGATAGATATACATGAGATATATCATAGGATATTTTACGGATGTTTTGAGTATATTAGATATAATCTCAGTATATTCAGTAGGAGTTGCAAAGTTCAGTCGCTATATTCTAAGTTTATCTTGAGGATATATCAAAATGACATTCTATTGAGACGTTATATGAATGTTTTACGTATATTCGGTATGATCACAGTACATTACGTATCCCAGACAACACGCATGTCTAAAAGACATCTTTAAGACGTCTTAAAAGAGACGTCTTTGAGACTTTACCAAAAGACGTCTTTATGACGTCTTAAAATCATCTTATTTTAGACGTCTCTCTTAAGACGTCTAAAATACGTCTTTTTTAAGACATTCTTTGAGACGCCATTTAGACGTCTTTACGACGTCTGAGAAAGACGTTTTTAAGACGTCGAATGACGCACATAACCAAATCTGCCGTGTGATGCGATCAAGTCGATCGACGTGCTTATCCCGTATCAATTTTTGAACTCTTGCACGTATCGCGTGTGTGTTGGGACGTTTTGTCCTGGTTTGCTGTGTAACGCAGCCGAGTGTGGATACGTTAATACAACACAACTTTTTAACTCTCGTACGTATCGCGTGTGTAGGCTGTTATTGGAAATAATTAACCTTTCTGACAACAGTTTTTGACAATTAATAAACCGGACGATAATAGTGTTGCGCTTAAGTTGCTGTAAAATATGTGACTGAATCCAGTATCTCTGTAAAATTCTGTAATTTCCAATCACGAAAACATGAAATAAAATTGAAATATATAATATAAAATTTTGTATTTATAAAAAAAACTTATCTTAATAATAAAATAAAAATAAGGAAATATAAATATAAAGTATTTTGTTTAAAATAATAAAAAATAAAAAATAATAAACCTAGCTTTTGGAATCCTTGGCGGAAAAATTTTCTACAAAATTCTAAAAAACTACAAAAATTTACAAAAGTGTGTTTCAAATTTAGCATTTTTCTGTAAAAACTACAAAAAAATGCCAGAATTGGAACTTTTGTAAATTTTTGTAGTTTTTTAGAATTTTGTAGAAATTTTTTCGCCAGGGATGTCTAAAATAATTTTTATATAAGACGTCTCAAAAACGTCATAAATAAAAAAAATTAGACGTCTTTGAGACGTCTTAAAAACGTCTTAAATCGGGTCATAAGACGTCTTAAAGACGTCTAAAAGACGTCTTTCTGATAGTTTTATAAGACGTCTTATAGAAATATAAGACGTCTTTTAGACGTCTTTAAGACGTCATAATGTTCTCTGGGTATGAGAGTATAATATTCGTACGATATCTGGTGCCGTCTGGGATATATTATTATAGTTTACGTTACTATATTATATCTTATATACATACCAGAGTTATCTGGGCGTAATTCCTGAGAAAACCACGTTGTCCGTGAGTTCGTGTTCGCACGTTCACACCCTACACTTCACCACGTGTCTGCATCACACGGCAGACGAAAATGCGTAACGTTACAGATCATAGATAGCGTTGACATGATTCACTTTCGATATTACGCGGATATTTTGGAAATATGTGATAGATATACATGAGATATATCATAGGATATTTTACGGATGTTTTGAGTATATTAGATATAATCTCAGTATATTCAGTAGGAGTTGCGAAGTTCAGTCGCTATATTCTAAGTTTATCTTGAGGATATATCAAAATGACATTCTACTGAGACGTTATATGAATGTTTTACGTATATTCGGTATGATCACAGTACATTACGTATGAGAGTATAATATTCGTACGATATCTGGTGCTGTCTGGGTATATGACGTCGTTAAGATGAGACAAATGTACGTCAGTTTTACGACATTTAGACGTCATTTTATCTCGACATTATGACGTCTGGTTCGTCATAAAATGACCAAAAAATGCCGTCAATTAGACGTCACCTTGCTACCTGGGGTAGATCCGGGCTTAGGGTGACGTCCCATGGCGCGTATTGCGATACGCGCGTATCGGGCGTATCGAACTCTGCAACCAATCACAGATATTCCGCTGCTTTCAGTACGCCGAAATATGTCTCTTAAGGGCCATCTACAATGGAGTGTTTTAGCCGTAACAGCACTAAACTACGGCAATGCTGTCTAGAATAAAAACGACGTAGCAATAACATACAAGCCGGCCATCAAAGAAAGGCGACCAAAAACTAATCCCGAATGCTCCAACGCTCATCGTAAGCACGCAATGAATTGGCTCAATGTCTGCTGTAGGCTGTAAACAGTAAAGCAATACGAAGTGGAGACATTTTCTACGACTACTGCTACGGCCTACGACTCTCTATTGTAGATGGCCCTTTATGTCCCATGAAGCGGATTAGGAAGCGGAACGAGCGGATCACCAATCATGGGACTGTTTCAACGGAATTTTTAAAAAGGTTCTATTAGAACGATCCCATGATTAGTGATCCGCTGATTCTGCTTCCGCGTAATCCGCTCCATGGGACATAAGAGCCACATTTCGGTGTATCGAACATATACACACACAAGCATGCGTGGCCATTTCTAACCTTTTTGTGCCCATAAGAAGTACACAAAAAGTGACAAGAAGGAGTAGCACGCGTAGTACTCATGAATCTGAAGAGGTATAGTAAAAAGAAGTAAATATAAATGTATACTATTCAATTTTTCTTAGAATTATGATCTATATAGTTAACCATCTAATTAATTATTTAAACGCTTCAAAGATTAGTGCTAAATAGATCGCAATTTCCATCAAATTATTAAGGTTATGGAAAAAGATAAATTTAACAATGAAATTAATAAGTAAATAAGTTAATGCTATTTATTTTTAATATGTTTTGCAAAATTGAATTGCTTTTATAAAAAATAATGTAGTTGCGTCAGTTTATAACATATAGGTATATGTAGACAATAACAAGTACCCATATCAATGAGTCAAATTGGCGTAGCAGGTAGAGTACAAGGTTCGTCATCCTAAGGTCCCGGGTTCAAACCTAGCAGCGGCAAGAATAAAATAAAAAATAACATAATTTAAATTTAATTAATTAATAAAAATTTATCCTAAATTTAGTATGTGCTGTTGATAAAAATAATTAAAAAAAAATGAAATTTTTATTTTATTTTATTTTTCTTTGTAACTGTTGTGTGACGGTTAGATAACATGTAATTATAACATGTTATATTGCTGAGTCGGAAATTGTAACTTACATGTAAGTTACGTGTAATTTCAGAGTAACGTAACCTGTTATATTCGGTTACATTGCTGTTACACTGCTACTATATATATTACTGTGTTCACTGGGAAGTAATGCGATTTTTTTCATTACGCATTACTTTTGAAATAATTAATGCGATTGTTTCTATTACGCATTATTTTTTAAATAATTAATTCGGTATTAAAATATTTTGCAGCCCGAGTTCAATTAGATCGAATAATAATTAACAATGATGCTAACCGTAAAAAACATTTTCGAATATTTTTCATACATTTATTCAATATGAAATGATGAGCATGTACTTGACTTAAATCGAATCAAAAATGAAATGTAACATAAAATTCAAATTATGTGGTCACGAATTGACAGGGTTCTAAATAATGCATTACTTTTTGTAATGCATTACGGTTTCATAAAAAAATATTTTTTTAATAACTAATGCGAAGTTCCTTAATTACGCATTACTTTTGAAATAAGTAATGCGATTTTTTTCATTACGCATTACTTTTTTAATAATTAATGAGTAAAGAAATAATTATTTATTAAAAAATAATAAGTAATGCATTATTTTTTAATTTGCATTTTCATTACCCTGGTGAGCATTTTGCTTGTACTTTGCGTGCGCAGGCGCGTGTCGAGAGTGCGTGTGGGTGACGCTGATGTGTGAAGTTATTGTAATGGCCGACTCACACCGTTCGTGAGTTCCGTCTGTTGTTCCACGTGCGTACCATTGTACAAGTGTCACGAATAAAAACTCTTTTAGGTTATGGGCCCAGAACGATTCCACGGTGCATCTAGTTAATATTATAATTAAATGAGAAACAAAGATGGCTTCAATCGCAAATATGAACAGCATTGAAAAATTTACCAAAACAAATTACGAATCCTGGAAAATGCAAATGCGTAGCATACTAGTCTGCAACGATCTTTGGGACTACACAAGTAGGAAACTAGATAAGACGGTCGAGAATCGGGCCACGTGGGAAACCAAAGATGGCAAAGCTCTGGCGATGATCTTGTTATGCGTATCGACAAATCGGTTAAACCATATAAAGAAGGCGGAATCTGCCGGTGCGACATGGAAAAGTCTGAAAAAATTACACGAGTCAAAAAGACCTATGAGAAAAGCCACGTTGTATAAGCAAATATATCGATTAAAGAAAGACTCAAACCAGACGATGACGGAATACGTTTGTACATTCCAACGAAAACTTGAACAACTTGAAAAGGCTGAAATGAAAATCCCTCTCGATTTACAATCGGTAATGTTGCTAAACTCGTTACCATCCGAATACGAAAGCTTCTGCATAGCTATTGAATCACGTGACAATTTACCGACTGTGGAATCGTTAAAATCGAAGTTGATCGAGCAAGAAGCCAGACATCTTGAACAGGTCGATAAGAACGATAGTGATAATAACGCGTTGTCTGCGAAAGAGAAGAAAAGAGTAAACAATGACTCTCGACACGTAATAAAGAATTACCCGAAGCACCATACACAAAAATTCGAAGGAAGTTGCTATAATTGGAAAAATCGAACACAGAGCAATTAATTGCAAAGCCAAGAAGAAGGATAACGCAGTTAAACACGTGGAAGATGCCATGCCCGCTGTTGTGATGAATGCGAGCTCGCTCAAATCGACGAAGTGGTGTCTTGATAGTGGTGCTACAAAGCACATGTGTTACGATCTGGAAAAATTCCATGATTTTTCAGACGACAAAACGCAAAAAGTGTATATTGCAACAAAACAATGCGTAAAATCTACTGGTGCAGGAGTGATAAAATTGAACGTAAAACTTCGAGGCAGTGCTACAAACAAAATCAAACTGTGTGATACAATGCTTGTTCCTGAATTTCGAAACAATTTGTTGTCCGTGTCACAAATGACTGGCAAAAATTATACAGTGACTTTTTATAAAGACTGCGCAAAAGTGAAACGTCCAGATAATTCTATAGCGATGATTGTCAAACGTGACGGTGAACTATATGTCATTGACGAGATTGATTCATCGTCAAGAGCTCACGCATCATCTACAATAGGAAATATTAAACTCAAGGTATGGCATGAGAGGCTCGGCCACTTGAATTTCAACGATCTGAAGAAAATGAAGATGAACGAGATGGCGATTGGTCTCGACGTTAATACGAAAGAAGAAACTTTGACTACGAAATATGTCACTTGGGTAAGATACATCAGTTTCCGTTTAAGGCATCCGAAAACAGGGCGAACTTGGAGTTGTGCACTCAGATATATGCGGACCAATGCGCACGACGTCGCTCGGAGGTGCGAGGTACTTTGCGACTTTCATCGATGATAAAACAAGGTACACTGAAATCGTATTTTTAAAGAAACGCTCTGAAATTCTAAGTGCATTTAAGAATTATATGCGACGAGTCAAATCAGAATTGGGGCAGAGTATAAAAGTATTGCAAACGGATAATGCCAAAGAGTACTTATCACGAGAATTTACAGATCTATTAAAGTCTGAAGGAATAAGGAGGCAACTAACAGTGGAGCACACTCCGCAGCAGAATGGCTGAACGCGCAAACCGCACGCTGGCCGAGATGGCGCGCTGCATGCTGCTTCAGTCAAAGTTACCACTCAGTCTATGGGCAGAAGCCATAAACACTGCCAACTTCATAAGGAACAGATGCCCAACGAGAGCCCTGAATAACAAAACCCCATTTGAAATGTGAAATCAATGAAAACCGTATTTAGATTTCATGCGTGTTTTTGGATCAAAGGCGATTGCACTACGAAAAGGTATAAAAGCAAACAAATTTGAAGCAAGAGGAAAATTCCTAATAATGGTAGGATATTCTAGTGAGTTGAAAGCGTACAGACTTTGGTGTCCCGGAACAAAAACTGTCATAAAGAGTCGTGACGTACGTTTTCTCGAAGGTGTGATGTCGGAAAAGAGAAGTGCAAGTGAAACATCAAAGGTTGAAGATACAGATAAAATGTTAAAGATTCCGATCGATTTAACAATAGATCCCAAGAGAAAAAATTTTGAAAGCAGCGAAGGTAAAGAAGAAATAAAGGTACCAAGAAACGAATCAAGGAAGGAAGTTCTTTGTACTCCAGATCAAAATTTAATTGTGGACAGCAGCGATGAAGAATTCCAAGAGGACTCAGAAAAAGAAGATTCTACGAGCATAATAGAAGAAACGCCTATGCGAAGACAGAAGAGGACCGGGTCGACCGAAAAATGTACGTACAGGAAAACCTGGAAGGCCAAGAAAACTATTCAATGAAATATCAAATCAAAATAAAGTCGATACTGAGGAGCCATCGAACGTGAGAGATGTTCTACAGCGGAAGGACAAAGAACTTGTGACTAGCCGCGATGCAGACGGAATATGATACCCTGGTCGAGAACAAAACGTGGGAGCTGACGAACAGACCAATAAATAAAAAGATTTTGACCAACCGATGGGTATTCAAGCTAAAGAAAAATCAGGATGGATCCGTAAACAAATACAAAGCCAGGTTAATCGCGCGAGGACACGAACAAAGAGCGGGAATTAACTATGAAGAAGTTTTTGCTCCGGTGGCGCGTTACGAAACCATACGTACCCTCTTAGCTGTCGCTGTGGAAAAGAAGCTACACGTGCATCAAATGGACATTGTTGCGGCATACGTTTGAAGAGATCTGCAGGAAGAAATTTACATGGAGCAACCCCAGATGTTCGAAATGAAAAATGAAGGCGACAAAGTGTGTCGGTCAAGGAAACCGCTATATGAACTCAAACAGGCTAGAAGAACTTGGTACACAAAATTAGATAAGTATTTGTCAAAAATAGGTTTAAGAAATCTGATATATACTGGCGCAAAAAAAACGAAACAAAATTTTTGACTGATTTTTAGGTAATCTTCAAAGTGATGCAACTTTGCGAATAATTATCCAAATTACATGTACTTTTTTTTTAATTAAAGGGCAAAGACTCTACTTTTAGAATCCCTACGCGAAAGTTTGATTTGTTAAGTGCGAACCTTTTGTATCGCATAAAAACCAAACATGTATTTTTTAATTGAAAAAAGTAAGAGTTTATTATCATTTTTCACAAGTTTTTCGTAAAAATCTGGTTAATATTAATCCAGATTCTTAAAGTTCATTCTTTTCTAAGCACTTTAATTGATTCAGACTTTTTATTAAGAATCAACACAGGAAACAACTTTATAAATTTCCTTTCTGATTTAAATATTGTAGGAAGGTGAGCGTATGTGTGTGCGTGTGCATGTGCGAGTGTGCGTGTGTGTGTGTGAGCGGGAGTTTCAGGCAAAAGGCGAAAACAATTGATGTAGACGGTGCGATCGTCGGTGCGGCGATTTTGCGAAAAACAAAGGTTGCCGAAAAGTCTTGCGTGTGCGTATGCGTGTGAAGAAGAGTGGAAAAGTGTCTATGTGTGTGTGCGGCGACATCAGATAAAAGTCGCGACGTTCGTTGGCGACGCGGCATCAGCAGCGTGCGAAAGGAAAGCGCGGCGGACAAAATGCTTTTTCCAAAAAGGAAATCGGCGGCCGCGAGATCAAAGAATCGGCCGAGAATATAAGACAGAGGACCGGAGAGCAAGAGGCAGAATTGTCCAAGAGCTCGTGAAGTACGCGTCGTGTCCCGTGCTGTATCGCAATTCCACAATATTATATTTTTAAAAAAGAAGAAATGTACACTTCTCGCAAAAATTAAAGGAACAAAAAAATTTTCTAAATTTTTTGCCAATTTTCAACAAGCTGTATTTTAGTGAAAAATGGTCGTACAGGAAATAAAAAAACATAGCTTTTGAAGCTTGAAGACTCTAGTTTTAGAATTTTTTGGTTAAAAATGTTTCTGAGCACCGGTAGCCATGCAATTCTTGGATAAAGCACGAAGAAAAAATTTTCAAAATCACATTTTTTTTCGCTCTACAGGCATGAAAAAAATTTTTCGAGCTAAACCAATGCATAGGTCGCATAGCCTGTTCATTCAGCTTCAATTTGCTTTTTTCGGAAGTCAGATACGACTATTTGTCTTCGAGATATCGAATTTTGAATGCAAAAGGACCCTTTTTCACTCAACTGCCGATATCTCTGAAACTACTGGTCGCCTAGCGAGCTGACGAGCGGTTTCGTTTTCTGCAGAAAATTTCCTACAAAATCTGTCATGGTTGATTGAAAAAAAAATTTTGTCCCACCTGAAACGGTAACGTGAAAAAAAGCAAAAAATGCCATTTTCCCCTTTTTTGGTAAATCGACTGTGTCTTCGACAATATTGGGGCAAAAGCTTAGGTTAGAAGAAAATTTTACAGTCTAATGTACCCCAAAGACCCCCCTAAATTTTTAGATCGATCGGTTCAGCGGTTTCCTCGGACCGATTGATTGAAATTTTGAAAAAATTAAGGGAACAAGACTTTGTTCCTTAAATTTGACCTAATCTTTTTAAAATTCAATAATTTCATTTTTTTACTTTTTACTCAATTTTGAGTTTTTTGAAGATTGAGTAACAAAAAAAAATCCAAAAAAATTTTTTCGAAAATTTTCAAAAAATTTTTTTTTGAAAATTTAAAAAAAAATTTGAAAAAAAATTTTTTTTTTCGTTTTTAAGAAAATCAAACTTTCTGACGAAAATTTTGATTGATGATTGATTTACCGCCGGCATTAGCGTTATCCAAAGCATACCACGTGGAGGTTGCACGGTCGGATTTACGCTTCTTTTGTGCTTACGCACGTGTGTTAATGATTCTTCGAAAAAAATGAGACCCCGTGGTTCGTCAGCTCCATAGTATTTTGCGACTCCAAACTCATTTTCTAAAGTGTGTGTGTGTGTGTGTGTGTGTGTGTGTGTGTGTGTGTGTGTGTGTGTGTGTGTGTGTGTGTGTGTGTGTGTGTGTGTGTAAAGTGTGTGTGTCTCGTGTTCAGTATCGAGTGTTCCCGCCTCTACTCCTAATCACAGCTTGCAATCTTTGTCGCATATTTGAAATGCAATTTCGGATCATCTGTTGAGGGATCTGACGCCAAATTCTTATCAAAGCGTTCTCTAATGCTGCCAAATTATTCAGATTCGGATAATTTTGACGCAATCGGCGGCCCAATATGTCCCAGACGTGCTCTATCGGATTCAGGTCAGGACTCATTGCAGGATGCCTCAACAATGTGATGTTGTTTCTCTGAAAAAATTGGCGGGTGATATTCGCTGTATGAGGCCTAGCATTATCCTGCATAAAAATAAATCCTCTCCTGTTCTTTGCTAAAGGTAACACGTGAGGTCGCAAGATTCGGTCGATATAGCGCCTAGCATTGAGATTGTCTCGAACAATCACTAAAGGAGTTCGAGAATCCCGTGAAATTGCAGCCCAAACCATCACCGATCTTCCACCGTAAGCAACAACGGGACGAATGAAACGTTGTTGATAACGTTGACCTGTACGACGCCAAGCTCGAGGTCTCCGGTCGTTACCATACAGGCAAAACCGAGACTCGTCAGAGAAAAAAACGTTGTTCCAATTTCTTATTTGCCAGTTCACATGGTCGCGAGCATACTGCAGACGAACTCTACGATGTGCAACGGTCAACATCGGTCCACGGGCAGCAGTTCTAGCACGGAGTCCAGATTCGCGAAGACGATTTTTTACCGTCGATTGAGAAATGTTTCGCGGCTGTCGTCGTTGTCGTTGCTGTTGTTGTTGTTGTTGTCGTTGTTGTTGACGGTTTGGGAAGTTTCGGGCGATGATGTTGGCTGGAGCAAAAGGGTCTTGGATAGCCTGTTGAATGATTTGGATTTTTTTTTGTTACTCAATCTTCAAAAAACTCAAAATTGAGTAAAAAGTAAAAAAAAATGAAATTATTGAATTTTAAAAAGATTAGGTCAAATTTAAGGAACAAAGTCTTGTTCCCTTAATTTTTTCAAAATTTCAATCAATCGGTCCGGGGAAACCGCTGAACCGATCGATCTAAACATTTAGGGGGGTCTTTGGGGTACATTAGACTGTAAAATTTTCTTCTAACCTAAGCTTTTGCCCCAATATTGTCGAAGACACAGTCGATTTACCAAAAAAGGGGAAAATGGCATTTTTTTGCTCTTTTTTCACGTTACCGTTTCAGGTGGGACAAAATTTTTTTTTCAATCAACCATGACAGATTTTGTAGGAAATTTTCTGCAGAAAACGAAACCGCTCGTCAGCTCGCTAGGCGACCAGTAGTTTCAGAGATATCGGCAGTTGAGTGAAAAAGGGTCCTTTTGCATTCAAAATTCTATATCTCGAAGACAAATAGTCGTATCTGACTTCCGAAAAAAGCAAATTAAAGCTGAATGAACAGGCTATGCGACCTATGCATTGGTTTAGCTCGAAAAATTTTTTTCATGCCCGTAGAGCGAAAAAAAAATGTAAAAAATTTTGAAAATTTTTTCTTCGTGCTTTATCCAAGAATTGCATGGCTACCGGTGCTCAGAAACATTTTTAACCAAAAAATTCTAAAACTAGAGTCTTCAAGCTTCAAAAGCTATGTTTTTTTATTTCCTGTACGACCATTTTTCACTAAAATACAGCCTGTTGAAAATTGGCAAAAAATTTAGAAAATTTTTTTGTTCCTTTAATTTTTGCGAGAAGTGTACATTTAAGAGAAGAGAGATCACCATTCTCAACAGAATAATCACTGGCTATGCTTGTACTAAATGTTTTCTAACTAAAATAGGAGTCTGCGACTCCCCAGCAAATCTATTTTACTGGAGTTCCACATACTGACGGCAAGGATATGTGAATACTGATTCCATATTTACTGTTGTTTAACATTTATTTTACTGTAAGGAGCAACACAATCATTTTATAATATATAACTAACCCTTTTGCCCTAGGGATTAGTTTCGGGCCGTAGACCCATTTAACGCGTGATACAGTGACCCTTATTTTGGTCGGATATTCATCAGGGATCTACTAAGAAGAAGAAGAAGAAGAAGATGTCTACCGACCAGGGTTGCCATCCGTCCCCATTTTGCCGGGATTGTCCCGATTTTTCAATCTTTGTCCCGCGTCCCGGCACAATAGCAGTCGGGACGGTAAAAGATTTTAGTTATCTTAAGTATTGCAAAATATGATATTTACACCGCATATCATATTTTGTATCAAGATATTTTAAATATCACATGTAGTGCAAATATTACAGTTTGCAATACTTAGATAACTAAAATTTTTCTACAATATTTTAAAATCTCAACACTTATTTTTGTTTAAGTTTCTTAGAGGATTTCTTTATTTTCAAAAACTATCTTTCTTCAGGAGCGGTTTCCGGCCAAAAAGTGAGTCCTACAAAAAAAAATGAAAGAGATCCTTTTTTTGCAGAATTTCTATACAAATAACTTTTATTTGAAACATTTTTTTGTGTCTATTTGTTTTCAAGAAATTCAGCAAAAACTTCTTTCGAGGGTAGTTTTTAATTAACCCTTTAAAAAAATTAAGCAACAAGGGTGGAAGGGATACACTTTTAGTACGGTGGTCAGAGAGCCACTCGGAATAATTCTATGCAAAATACCATTATTATCAAAGAAGTTTTAACTTTCATTTTATGTCCATTGTACTTGAAAACTATTGGTAATTTGACCACTTTGACTTCCCATATCTTCAAAACCAGTCTTATGCTCAATTTTAATTTTTTCTGAGATTAATGTTCCATCATATTGCATTGTTTGGCATACAATTCGATTCGAATTTAGAGGGCCACAAAATAGCCCAAAAACTCGTTTTTGGGATCACTCTTTTATTTTTACTACTTATTTATATTTATATTTACCGTTTTCTGTTTGATTTTTGTTGAACAAAATTGTTCGCAGTGTGACGCTACTAATAAAGAATGGTTTAGCGCTATAACCCATATTTCTTTAAAAATGGACTTTGGTTTTTGTAGAAAATTTCAATTATATTAAATGCTGTTAGGCAACAGAATAATAAACAAAAGCGATATTTATTGCAAATGTTTTTTTTATCATTGCTTTTTTTTTAAATTTGATTGATTTAGCGACTCGATTGATTTAAATAGTTAGTTGTTATAATTGTTATTTGTAGCAATCCTTATTTTTGCCGATCGTTATGTGACTTTCTGCGGGTAATGTCGTACGTTGCAAAATTATGGTGAATCAGTTGCAGAACAAATATCGCGCGTTTTACCGATAATATTGTATGTGACGATTTACAAATTACGTTTTGTCTAATGGGTATCGGATCCTGTTTATTTTTCGTAAAAAAAAATTAAATTAAATAAGTAAAATAAAATAAATAATAATAAATAAATAATAAATAATAAATAAATAATAATAATAAATAATAAATAAATAATAATTATAAAAATTCATTCTTTACAATATATTAAGAAAATCAAATCATAATTAATCTTTCCGTATTTCTTAAATTATTTTGTAGGAAAACTCATCTTTGTACGAAGGAAGCGAAATTTCACAAAAAGAGACTGAATTACTGATCATCGCTTATTGTTTAAGTAATAATATATCTGATTTAAGCTTGGAAAATCAGTTACTTTTGATAAACGCTATTCTTCCTCATGTTGTATTAAAATATAAATATAAATTTTTACAATTATTTTCGTATACAAAAATTATAGAATATTATTTCTATTCCTTATGTTCTATAATTTTAAATTTTGAAAATAATACTTCGATTTGTGAATATTGCTGAACTGTTTATCAGAAGTCAAAATTAAAAAAGACTGGACATTACTTTATTTATATTCCGCTAAAGGAGCAGCTTATAAACTTTGTTAACAGCTTATTTCGGCAAAATTATCGATAATGATAGTGACATAGTTAATAGGGGAGCGTCCCAGATGCGCACAGTAATAAACGGACACAGCAGGCTGAGTGAAACGGACACAGTAACAAACGGACACAGACCAAACGGACACAGTAATAAACGGACACAGTGCGAAACGGACACAGTAACAAACGGACACAGACCAAATGCGCACAGAGCGAAACGGACACAGTAACAAATGCGCACGGACCAAATGCGCACACTGCACATGCGCACACTGCACGTGCGCACGGACCAAATGCAATCCATGTACATTGCAAGCAGAGTAAAGTCCACATAGGTTAGTGACTTGGACGGGGTGGGTGCGAGAGGGGGGCCAAAGGCCCCCCTTGCACCCCCCCGTGTGTGTGTGTGTGTGTGTGTGTGCGTGCAAAGCATTCACTGCATCACATGGGTTTGCGATTTTCCGTGTATGCATTTGGTCCGTGCGCATGTGCAGTGTGCGCATTTGGTCTGTGTCCGTTTCGCACTGTGTCTGTTTCGCTCTGTGCGCATTTGGTTTGTGTCCGTTTCGCACTGTGTCCGTTTCGCTCTGTGCGCATTTGGTCTGTGTCCGTTTGTTACTGTGTCCGTTTCGCACTGTGTCCGTTTGTTACTGTGTCCGTTTCGCACTGTGTCCGTTTGGTCTGTGTCTGTTTGTTACTGTATCCGTTTCACTCAGCTTGCTGTGTCCGTTTATTACTGTGCGCATCTGGGACTCACTCGTTAATAGCAGTGTTTATAAACAGCTAAAGGAACAAAATGTGATAGGTATAAATAATATAACACTGATGTGGAATACTGATGGCGTAAGTTTATGTAAATCGTCCAAATTAAGCATATGGCCATTACAAGTTTGTATAAATAAATTGCCTTACAGAATTCCAAGAAATAATATTATGTTATGTGGCTTATTTTATGGCTATACAAAATCAAATATGAATGTATTTCTTAAACCATTTGCTAAAGAATTGTTAGACTTGTGTATAAATGATTTTAATAGTACGACAATGCATCATCGAGTACCAATAAACGTAAAAGTGCATACTATTTTATGTTCTGTCGATTCTATAGCAAGACCTTTAATCCAAAATGTTAAACAATACAATGGTCTTTTCGGTTGTTCATATTGTTTTCAAAAAGGTGAACATATTTTGGTGGAAAGGAGTTTTGCTCGTGTTTATTGCTACTCCAAGAATGAAAGGATACAAACAAGTAATGGTCATGAAGAACTTGTAAGACTGGCTTTAAATAAAAGGAAAGTAAAATAAAAGGTGTGAAAGGTCCTTCTATAATGACTCTTGTTCCTAACTTAAATATTATTCATTCGTATCCTCCAGAATACATGCACGCATGTATCATTGGAGTAGGAAAACTATTTGATACTGAAAGGTTTCACAGTAAAAAAAGGACAGAAAAGTGGTATCTTGGCTCAAAATTGACAGAATTTGACAATAGATTGCTTGCCATAAAATCTCCATGTGAAATAACAAGAACACCTCAATCAATAATAAACATACAATATAAAGCAAATGATTGAAAATACTTCGTACTTTACTATTCTTTATCATGTTTAAATGGTTTAATCGACAACAAATATTATAAGCACTGGTTTTTGTTTGTCTTCAGTTTAAGTATTTTTTTGAAAGCAAGCATTACTGACGTCGAATTTTTGTTAGCAAAAGGAGCACTTACTCAATTCGTTAAAGAAACTGAAAAATTATATGGAAAAAGATTTATGAAATATAACGTACATGTGTTACTTCACATTTCCATGTTTGTAAAAAATTATAGTACTATTTGGGCATGGTCGGCATTCCTTTTCGAACATTACAATGGGGGATTATTAAACAATTATTTCATGGGACCCAATGTATACCAGAACAAATATGCAAGTTGTATCATAGATTATAATACATTAAGAAAAGCTTCTGTATTTTTGATAATGAAAACTGCAGTCGAAGAGCAAAAAAGATTTTTTTTTAAACTCATGCATGAATGTAAAATAAAAAATTG
The DNA here is from genome assembly GCF_013373865.1 of Monomorium pharaonis. Classification (NCBI taxonomy): domain Eukaryota; kingdom Metazoa; phylum Arthropoda; class Insecta; order Hymenoptera; family Formicidae; genus Monomorium; species Monomorium pharaonis. The sequence goes on from NC_050470.1 coordinate 19,838,654, forward strand.
TATTGAATATGAAAATCACTTGAGGATCTTTGGAAATTCAAAGACTATTAAGCTATTAATGGTAGAAAAATCTATTATAGAGTCAATATTGGAAGAAACGATTGATGATAACAGTAATAAATATTTTAAATTTATTTATAAAAATATTCTTTTTCATTCATGCGATTATAAGCGATTAACTAAAAGGAACAATAGTTGTATTTTGACTGACAAAAATAGCGTGCTATTAGTAATTACAAGTCTCGTAAAAATACAATGTTTAATTTCACAAGATATTAAATACATAGTTTTGGGGATAAAACTATATATTGAAGATTGTGAACTATGCAAAAATGGAAGATATATCTCCAGCGCAATTTCGTTTATTGCGAAAGAAGGATCAAATATTATTTGCTGTAAAATGTCCTCAATCGTAAGAAAATGTGTGATAGTTCCGTATAAAAAAGACATGTTTTGCATTTATCCACTTGGTAACACAGTTGAAACAGACTAAAGTCCGATTGCACCAATGTTATTTGGACTCTTAAGATTTTGGCTATAAGACTTAAATATATGTAAATATTATTATTAGCTAATTAATTCAAAGTATAAATTAGTTCTTGTATTTTAAATATGTGTTGTCTTTTTCTTTTTTTTTAAGATAAAGATAGACATATTTAAGATTTGCTTAAAGCCAAAACATTGTTGAGGCACTCGTCTAAGGATTGGTTATTCTATCTTTCGATAAACTTCTCCAACTAACTGCCAGATAAAAATGTAATGTCTTGTTCCATTTTGTATATAAAAATTATTCATTGTCCACAAATTGTAAATTCTGTATGTTCTACCATTTATTATTTACTACTATTTTGTATTTACTACTATTTATTATTAATAAAGCAAAACTAATTTGTCAGAAGTACTTATTATAATTTATATATATTTATAGAAATTTATATAATTATAGTGAAAGGATTATAGTGAATCTGATAAAGAAAAATTGAACATTTTATTTTCTTTTAAATGACAATAAAAATTAGAAAAGCGCAATATAACTTAACAATTTAAGCAAGTATCTCTCTCTCTTTTACTATAATAAAATAAAATAAATACATATATATCCTTCTGAAATAAAAATTTACTTGAAATAGAAATTAAGTGGATTTATTATTAAACTTCTATAACAAGTAATTATTATTACTTCTATAAATTTAACGAGTAAACACTTTTTTGGACTACTATTACACCAAAAAAATTCAAATTTTATATATGTTTATGATTGCAGTGAGCTCTCAAATAAAAAAAGGTCGTGAACTGCTTCGACTTAACACGTTTTATTTTGCAACTTAATACAAGGGTTGTTTGCACTGTGGCATGGACCGATTGCTGTAAAATTACTACTGATCCCCTCTCTTATTCTTCAGGGCCTTTGACGCTTGAAGCGCCACACATTCTCGCGGTCGCAGTATAAATCATAAAATCTGACCGATCGGTACAAGTGATTTCGCAGATGAAATCGTACATCCCGGCCACCTTGAAGTATAACTTCAACAATTAAAGCAGTGATCCATTCATTAGTGCCGTGTACATTGTTAATCAATAAAACTTAAACAGTATAAGACACGCACTTTCAATATGACAGGTTCTAGCTGACAGTAAGTGTGACAATTAGGTTTCGTTAATCAACTGATAATATGCATATTTTTGGAAGCGAGCGCTGAATAATTCCTCCGATTGTTCTTAATAATACCACTTTAATTAGTCCATCTGGACTGGGATGAAGTTCACAAATTCTGCCCATGCGCCATTTTAAAGGGGGAGAATTATCATCTCGCGAATCAAAGCTAATCTACCCAACTGAACTTCTTCGTTACGCGCTACACGTTTCCACTTGCTGCGTTGTTGCAGCTGCGAAATGTACTCCTTAGACCAGCGTTTCCAGAATGATTGCTGAAGTTGAGTCATCAATGGATAGCGATTCGTGCGATTTAATGGAACATTTAAAACCGATTGTTCTGGGAATGTCAGAAGGGAAGTTTCGATCAAAAAATGTCCCGGAGTTAGAACTTCTAGCTCATCTGGGGCGCTGCTCAAAGAACACAAAGGCCTCGAGTATAGAATAGTCTCGATTTGGGTAAGGACTGTATACAATTCTTCGAATGACATTAAGGTCTCGCGAATTACCTCCATGAGATGAGTTTTTACAGCTTTTACGTTAGTCTCCCACAGTCCTCCCATGTGAGGAGAGCGAGGTGGAATAAATTTCCAATATAGAATAAAATTCCTTGGTTTGAAGCGAAGTTGACTGTCTGCATTTGAAGTTTTGGACGTGACAGGAATTCGCCGAGCTGTTTCAATGTGTTGTTTGCTCCAACGAAATTCTTGCCGTTGTCCGACCAAATGGATTGACACTTACCCCGACGAGATATAAATCTTTTTAGTGAGTTTAAAAACATTTCGGTGGTGAGATCGGATACCAACTCAATGTGTATTGCCTTAGTGGTCATGCAAACGAAAATACAAACATAAGCCTTGCCCGTTTTATTTCTTGAGATTTTTATGTTGACGGGTCCGGCATAATCGACTCCCGTATGACAAAAGGATTTAGATGGAGTGACTCTACAAGCAGGCAAGTCGGACATTTGTTGCGTTAGAGTACGAGGTCGTTTTCGAAAACACAAGACGCATCGTTTGAGTACTCGCTTTATCGCATTTTTTGCATGCACTATCCAATAAGCCTCGCGAAGTGTAGACAATAACAATTGTGGCCCTATGTGAAAGTTGTTCAAGTGTTGATCACGTATAATTAAGTCAGTTAGCGTGCAATTTGAGGACAACAGAATAGGATGTTTTTGGAGAAGGATAGCGGTGCATTCCTCAGCCGGCCACCAACACGAAGTATTCCTTCATGATCGACTATAGGGTTGAGCGACAGAATTTTGCTGCGTGACTTTACTGTTTCATTCCGTTGAAGTTTGTACAGCTCGCGGGCAAATGCTCGTTGTTGATGGAGTTTTATTAAAACTCTCATGACTCCTTGGAGTTCTTCCGGGGTGAGAGGTCCGTGGAGTACAGGGTTCTTTGATCTAGCCAACATGCAATTTGTTCTGAATCGCATACATGTTGCGATCATACTCTTTGCAGCTTCAAGGACGAGTATCTTTTAATAATGTCGGTTGAATCATCAAGGCAGAGCAATGTGTGTGCGCGCGGCTGAGTCTCGGGCAATACGCTTGGTAGTCGTGTGGCGGTCCTTGGCCATTGTGAAGAGTTCTCTTTCAACCACGTGGGACCTTCCCACCATAGAGTGGCTTGAAGTAGTTGGTCTGGCAACATTTCTCGTGAGATTACATCGGCAGGATTCTGTTCCGATGCTACGTGTGCCCATTGTTGAGGGCTCGTCAAGCGCTGAATTTCAGTGATTCCCGACGAAGATTGACCATCTCGATGGTTCACCTTGAATCCACGCTAGTACAATTTCTGAGTCTGACCAGAAGTAAGATTTTGAGAATTCATCCTTGAGGGCGTGAGACGTTTTTTCAAACAGGCGAGAAGCATCGCTCCGCAAAGCTCAAGCCTTGGTAGGCTAACAATCTTCAAGGGCGCCATTCGTGATTTTGCGGTCAACAGCTGAACCTTGATCTCCCCAGTGTCATTGGTGGAGCAAACATAAATGCATGCCCCGTACGCAGTTTGTGATGCGTCACAAAATCCGTGCAGCTCTATGTTATTGGAATTATGCAGAACGACATGGCGCGGTATGGTAATTTGATTGATAATGGACAGTTGTTGGTAGTACGATGACCACACGATGCGGAGATTCCGGCAATGGAGTGTCCCAGTCCACTTTCAGCTGCCAGAGTGACTGCAATAGAATTTTTGCCTATTTTATGTATTTGTGAGACCGCTGAGAACAAATTTTGGGTGTTTTTTATTTTTTAAAATAGCGGATACAATATGGCATCAGAATACACGAAAATTATGTTTTACTGTGAACTATGTGCGTGGGTACTGATTGTATATGTTTTTGAGGTCGCTGAATACGAATCTTGAGTTTGATTTATATCTTTCGAAAGGCGGCTGTAATATGATACACATAGTTCGCAACAAAATCTAATTTTCGTGTATTCTGACGTTATATTGTATCCGCCATTTTGAAAAATGACTAATTGACCAAAGATTCGTACTCAGCGACCTCGAAAACGTGAGAAATGACTACTCATTCACATATATTATAATAAAATATAATTTCCATGAATTTAAACGCCATACTGCATCCACTATCTTGAACTACTTGAACTACTTAAAAAATCAATTAATAATCATAGTTTATTACTTTAAAGAGACAAACTCCGTCACTTCAATCGTTTACAACAGTCATGGACAAAATTTTTCGAAGTTTTCTACTATAAAAAGTCAATAGTCGATGAAAAAATTTATATCAACTTTGAGCCGCCATATTTAATTTCCAATAGAAAATTTTGAAATTTTGACCCCGGAATCTGAAAGAGCAACTCTTTTTACGTAGAAGAGCCTATTTTGTTTTAAGTTTTCATGTGATCTCATCACTTTTCTGAGCCGAAAACCAATCGACTATAAAATGTCCGCTTGGGAAGTAATGGGTTAAGATGTCGAATAGTTCTGGTTGAACTGTGGGCCCGACCAGCAAACAGTCATTTAAAAAGTTACCTAACGTGGTTTTATGAGAGGCATCAAAAACTACTCGCAACCTTGTGGATGTCGACGACTCCTTAATCACAGCGTGATGTGACAAGTAATTGATGTTTGTGTCTACCGGATGGGAGAGTGCTGACATGTGTCCGAGTTTAATGTACTCGTTCATAAATGCAGCATATCCGATCTGTAGCTCGCGATCTCGTCGAAATTTTTGCTCCAAGCCTTGTAGTCGCCTGAGTGCACTGATTTTGGTGTCACCTAGGGCAGGTTTCTCACAAAAAGGCAATGACACTTCGAAACGTTCATCGTGTGTTCTCTTGTGTTCGTTCCGGAAGATTTCTTCGCACTTAGTGTCCTCCTTGGAGAGTAGTCGCGTGCCGGTGATGTCCTCGATGTGCCAGAATTTCTCGAGTTGCGTTTGTAGTTCCTCGTTCCGAACGAGTCTGCATATGTGATTATTGTGTGACAGTGTGTTGGAGACTGGTCCAATCTGTCCGCACACTAGCCATCTCAGTTTTGTTGATTGTAGTACAGGTTGATTGCCTCTCAACTGGATCCTGTCTGCTTCAAAAACATCCCAGAAGATCGTAGCTCCCAGCAACAGTTCGACATCTTGTGGTCGGTGAAACATGGGGTCTGCCAGTTCGATTTGTTGTGGTAAATTTAGAGCAGTGATATTAATGGGTTTGGTGAAAATGGATCGAGTGATTTGCTTTACTACGAGGAAGTTAATGTCTGTCTCGTAATTTATCGTGGCCGATGTTATCACAGTTCGCACTGTTTCGACGGTGTGTTTCACTGTGGTATCAAGACATGAGATCAAGTGATTCGTGGGTGTCGTCTTCAACCCCAGTTTAACGCACATAGATTTGGTGATGAAGCTAGATTGCGACTCGTTGTCGAGTAGAGCACGCGCTCGATGAAACCTACCCTGACAGTCGCGAATGTGAACAATTGCGGTGGACAACAGAGTTTTACGGGCGGAGTTATTAAAACTAGTGGTTTTCATCGAAACAGTGGAGATTGACGCTTGGTTTGAGTGGGTACTTGTATCAGTGTTGTTCGCGTTCGCAGTGTTACCACTCGAAGCAGACGAGTTTTGAGTAGTTACGTTAGCCTGTTCGTTTACGTGGAGCAAAGAATGGTGCCGCTTTGCGCAGTGTCTGCACGCTCGAGACGTACATTTCGCTAGTTTGTGGTTAGTGCCTAAGCAGTCATAGCAAAGATTTAATCTCTTGACTTCCTTACGTCGTGATTCTACAGATAGGTCTTTGAATACTTTGCATGCGTAAATCCGATGTGTTTGTTTGCAGATAACGCACTCGTCTGCTTCGATGGTGGTTAAATGTCAGAGTGGCACTTTCTTTGCTCGAAGTGTTTTGAGTTGAATTCGTTTTCGCTTGTGCAGGGTGAAGGGCTTCAAAAAACTCGCATCTGGTGTTGAGAAATTCCACTAGTTGTTGGGTAGTGGATGCCTTTTTTTTCACTACCTTCCTACCTAATGTCCAAATATTTATATGCTGTAGCAGTCAAAGCAGTCATATCTCCTTCCCAAGATGCGCGGAATATAGCGCGGCTGCGATAATGTTCTGTAAAAAGAATACAGGGAATTAGAAATAAAAGTGCGAATAAATGTAGAAGGAAATATAGAAGAAAATATAGAAGAAAAAATTTAAAAATCAAAATTACTTACGGTTTATCACACGCTTTATTTTGTTGGATCGGAACGTAATAGTTCATCTTCGAGAAGTTCGCCGATTGCAGTAACGTTTCAGAAACCTTTGCTGTCCGGTAACAAACAGGTACCGATGCTTCAACTCTTTTTATACTGGTACACCCCTCCACATACCCCAATAAGAGTAGTGGGAACAAATCTCATAGTCTTCATATTTTCTGATGAGATCATTTAAAAATCATACATTCAAAGAATGCAAATTTTGCAAAAGTCCGCCGATGTATGGCAGCTGTGATGCAAAAATATGCTTTAGGCACGTACACAAATTATTTGATACATATTTTCTGATGAGATCATTCAAAAAATCACATTCGAAGAATCTTGCAAAAGTGCTAATGTATGGCTGCTGTGACAAAATATGTTTTAGGCACATACATAAATCATTTGTTATATCTTCTGATGAGATCATTCAAAATCGTGCATTCGAAGAATGCAAATCTTGCAAAAGTGAAGCGCAGATGTACTAATGCTGATATGACAATGCTTTGGTTAAAACAAAGAAATAAAGAGAATATAAATAACTGGTCGGGAATCACATGGTACCACATTTGATGATCCGAACGCGACGCGAAAAAGTGATTCGAGTAAATGTGAACTAACGCAACTTGAAACTGTCATCAACCGGGGTAATAATTCCATATATGTCCAGCGTGCGTAAAGAAAAATGCATTTTAAAATTTGTGACAAATATAAATTTTGCATTAGTTGCTGCCGAATTACATGCAAGTGTTCAATTGAAGATTGTGCAGTGTTGTTTTAAAAAAGTGCTAAAAAGACAAAAAATGGAGAATAATTTCGAGCGTGAAGAACGCGAGCTGTCAGAGCAAGCAAACAGAGTCGCTAACTTGGGCGAGTGTTTCATGTGGTTACAGCGATGCGACGAATTTATACAACAGCTTGAGGAACATAACCACATCAAGCGTCCTCAGCTTGCCGTCGGACAGAAACAATCGTTGGTTGCGAGGATCGCGCGACTCGAGAGTGAAAAAACGTTATTACAAAGATGTTTTGTGCACATCGGTGGTGATTACGCGACCACTAGTAATAACGCAGACAGACTCGTGTGGCAGGAAATAGATGCAGCGTTCGAGAATCGCATTCAGACAGGTGTGGTGATAAATACAAACTATATTGAATCGCGAACGTTTTTAGAAGATGCAGGTGGTATAGTGCTTGAGCGAGTGCGGGACGCTCTAGAAAAACACAATAGTGTGAAAGTGAACATTGCATTTAACGGCAGTTTGTGGGTGATAAGCGTGCGAACAAAAGTATAAACACTAAAAATTGCGAACTATTTCGAGCGTCAGATTTGGACGAGTGGTATGAGCGACGCGTTATCGAGCCCACATTAGCGTCGCTCGAAGAGTTTCAAGAACGCGATAGCGGATGGGCGCTTTTGCGAATCTTAAATTTGACTCTAAATATAAATAAGTACAATCCTTTACATGCGGGGTGTCACGTGACATTACCGCGAGAAATAATGATGAAACGTGCGGTAGTGAACGTTAATTCAAAGGACAATGCATGCTTCGCGTGGTCGGTGGTCGCCGCGCTACACTCTGTCGAAAGACATAGTGATAGAGAGTCGTCATATCCGCATTATGCAACAGTTCTAAAGTTTGAAGACATTGCGTTTCCCGTTACACTAAAGGACATTGGAAAATTTGAGAAACTCAACAATGTATCAATAAACGTCTACGGAATCAAAAATGAAATGGCGATGCTAAAGATTCTTCCGTTGCGGCTCTCCAACGACAAGAAAGAGAAGCACATCAATTTATTATATTTGCAAAATCAGACAGCGTGGGTTACTTTGCTTGGATAAAAAATCTGCACCGCCTCGTCAGCTCCAAATTGAGCAAATATGAACACAAGAAATACATTTGTGATCGGTATGTATATTGAAAAGAATATTCATAATTTAGCAAAAAGTTATTAAAAATGTTTTCTTTATTTTTACAGGTGCTTGCACTATTTTCCGTTTTGCGAGAGGCTGCAATCGCACGATGTGGACTGTCAGACAATGAATGACTGTGCTATCACATTGCCCGCCGAAGACGACAAATGGCTAAATTTCCGGAATATAAACCACAAGGAATGAGTACCCTTCCTTGTCTACGCAGACCTCGAATGTGTGCTGCGGAAGACACAACACGATGCAGAGCAAGCGTCGCACACATATTAACAACATGAAGTATTCAGCATCGGATACTACGTGCGATGCTCGTACGACGACGCGTTATCTACGCATAGGTTTCATTGCGTCGCATGGTTCACGAAACAACTCGAAGAATTAGCGTATAATGTTAAAACTCGTTTATGCACTAATGTCCCCATGGAAACGTTATTAAAGGAACAATTGGAGGCATATCGTAGCGTAACGCGATGTCATATTTGCGATAAGCCGTTTGCGCCAGACAATACGCGGGTGCGCGATCATTGTCACCTGACCGGTCGTTACCGCGGTCCCGCGCATTCTCTTTGTAATCTAAATTATCGAAATGTGTCATACATGCCAATTATTTTTCATAATTTATCTGGATATGATTCACATTTCATTATTAAGGAAATAGCCACTGCGTTCAAAGGGAAGACCGACATACTCCCCGTCACGAAAGAAAAGTACATTTCTTTCACAAAACATGTCTTAGACACAGCCGATAAATTAAATCCACACAATTACATAAAACTACGGTTTATAGATTCATATAAATTTGTAACGAGCCGTTCCTCCGCCACTGTTAAGGCATATAGATACGAGGCCGTTACCCTTCTACCTCGTGTAGTCCCCTCCACTTATCTCGTCTCCCCGCACATCTCCGCTCCTCTTGTCACCAAACGGGGGCTATAAAAGCCCTCCGCTGGTGATAAGAGAGCAGATCTCCTCGGTCTAGCGAACTGAGCCGACCGATCTTCTTAGCGAATTGAGCTAAGCCTCCAGAGCATGCACTGAGTGCCGAACATAACCACAAACCCGGTTCTCTTTGTTAGCGCGCACTGAGCGCTTCCTCGCGCCACACAGTGAGCGGCAGACCACTGCCCCGCTCGTTACCCGGATCCCGGTACGCGCACTGAGCTACCGATCCCGACCGCACACAGGTACCCCGCAGTGAGAGGAAACCGCTGACGCGGAGGATCATCCACGCGGGATGATTATCACCGACAACAACAGTTGATCGTCGAACAGCTGATCGCCGAGCCGAGCTCCGCGCCGCACCGCGCAGCCGCGCACCGCCGCGACCAATCGTAGCGCCGCACCGACCGACTCGGCGAATGGAATCGCCGCACCGCACTGCGCAGCCGCGACCGTAGCACCGCAGCCAATACGGCTACCGCCGCAACCAATACGAGCGCCGCCTCGCACCGCACCGCCGAAATTACACCGCCACGAGCGCCGTAGTTTTCGAGACCGGCCGCTACCGCAATCGACGCACCGACCGACCGGAAGCGTCCCAGATGCGCACAGTAATAAACGGACACAGCAGGCTGAGTGAAACGGACACAGTAACAAACGGACACAGACCAAACGGACACAGTAATAAACGGACACAGTAACAAACGGACACAGTAACAAACGGACACAGTAACAAACGGACACAGACCAAATGCGCACAGAGCGAAACGGACACAGTAACAAACGGACACAGACCAAATGCGCACAGAGCGAAACGGACACGGACGAAATGCGCACACTGCACATGCGCACACTGTACGTGCGCACGGACCAAATGCAATCCATGTACATTGCAAGCAGAGTAAAGTCCACATAGGTTAGCGACTTGATCGGGGTGGGTGCGGAAAGGGGGCCGAAGGCCCCCCTTGCACCCGCCGTGTGTGTGTGTGTGTGTGTGTATGTGTGTGTGTGCGTGCAAAGTATTCACTGCATCACATGGGTTTGCAACTTTCCGTGTATGCATTTGGTCCGTGCGCATGTGCAGTGTGCGCATTTGGTCTGTGTCCGTTTCGCACTGTGTCCGTTTGTTACTGTGTCCGTTTCGCACTGTGTCCGTTTGGTCTATGTCCGTTTGTTACTGTGTGCGTTTCACTCAGCTTGCTGGGTCCGTTTATTACTGTGCGCATCTGGGACTCACTCGACCGACCAGTACACGGGCCGTACGCCCGCCGCAGCCAATCCGGCAACAAGACTTTGCACATGCGCACCGCGACACACGTCGCCATAGCGAATCGTCCACGCCTCGCACAGCGAGATCTTAGGCTAAGTTGTATATAATAGAGTAGGGACTCTGTACATATTAGATAGTATTATTAAATAAATCATAGTTGTTAAGCATATATCACTTCCCAGGTAGCAAGGTGACGTCTAATTGACGGCACTTTTTGGTCATCTTATGACGAACCAGACGTCATAATGTCGAGATAAAATGACGTCTAAATGTCGTAAAACTGACGTACATTTGTCTCATCTTAACGACGTCATATATTAACGTCAAAAATACGTCATTATTTTCATATTATTGACGTCATTTTCAAGAAGCTAGTATCATACATTTGACGGTATTTTATTGTTATTTTTATGACAAAACATAGGTTTTTAGATTACATTTAATAAAGACGACATTTTAACGTCATTTTTATGACTATCCCAGGTAGTAAAAGCCGTTATTTTGACGTTTTAGAAAATATTTCGGATACATGTCCTATATATGCAGTACTTGCATTATAAAAATATCAAAATAACATAATTATAATGTAAAAAAAAAATCTACGTTGTTTCTCAACAAGCATCACGACCCACCACACACCATAGTCACATTTGGAATTGCCTAACTTCTGCGGTCACCCATTCAACTCTGAACCGCCGTCGACGTTGCTTGACTTCGAAGATCGTACGCTACTTAGCCCTTTGGGATGATCCATGAACACTTGATGATCATGAATACATATTTGTTATAGATCAGTTCAATAGAGAAACATGAAACTTGTAGTTAACTAATATTTTTATAAATAAATATAAATTTACAGTTTTTTTTCCTGATTTTTACATATGCGAAATAACATGTGAAATAACTTATAAAAATATGTTTTTGCTCTGTCCTTTTGATAAAGCTATTAAATTATTCCTCAGACAAAACGCAATATTTATAAAATATTTATAAAATGTTTATAATATTTATTTAAATATTTTATAAATATTTATCCAAATATTTTATAAATATTTTTGTGGTCTTAGATTTGACAAATCATTGACAAAGATTTATCACAAATATTATAAAAATATTTATGAAATATTTATAAATATTTACAAAATATTACTTATACAAATCTTTATCTTTTATTTACCATAAATATTATATAAAATATTTAAGCTATATTTTAATATGTTGAATAAAGATTTTTTTTTTGTATATATAAAATATGTGTAAAATATTTATATAATATTTTGAAAAAATAAATATTAATAAATATTAATAAATATTTATCATAAATATTATGTGCTGCCTGGGATGATTCTAAAATATTGATAGTATTAATTATATAAATTATTATATTAATTTTAATAATGTTGTTTATTAACCAATTTTTAAATAATGATTAATAGTTATAGGTAGCAAGGTGTTGTCCACTAGACCTCAATAATTCGTCATTTGAGGTCACATCGTCAATTATTACAAAGAATTATAGTTAACGTCAGTAATTTAGTCACTAATAAAATCTTATTAATACGTCGTAAAATGATCAATTAAGTAACGTTATTAATTAGTCAAGAATATGACGTCGGAAATACGTTGTAGGATGGATAAATGACTGACGTAATTAATAGGTCAAAAAATGACGTTACTATTACGTCTTAATTTGGTAACATGACGTCCGCGACCTTAAATGACGAATTATTGACGTCGTATTAACGTCACCTTGCTACCTGGGTTGCCTCCGTCATTCACTTAACCAGCCCACCGTATGAACCCTAAATTGCCCGCGGCTATCCGTAGCCAATAGTATTTGAAAATTCACGGTTACAAATTTTTAAATACTGGTCTTGAAAAATTGGCATCGTTTTTAGGCAAAGAAAAATTAAAAATTGTACGTTCCAAATTTTTACACTTGTCTGACGAGGATTTCGATTTATTAACATGAAAAGGTGTATTTCCGTACAAATACGTGAATTGCGTGGACAAGCTGCAGGAGACATGTTTACCACCGCGAGCATTATTTTACAGTTCCCTAACCTCTGATACTGTATCCAAAAGCGATTACACACACGCCGAGAATGTCTGGAAGCGATTCTCCGTTCGAACATTAGGTGAATATAGTGATCTATATTTGAAAACAGATGTTTTATTATTAGCTGATATTTTTAAAAATTTCCGCGATAAATGCTTAGAAAGTTATGGTCTCGATCCTGCACATTATTACACTCTCCCCGGATACACGTGGGATGCTATGTTAAAATACACCAACATCACTTTCGAACTGCTCACTGACATTGACATGGTAATGTTTATAGAACGCGGTATACGCGGTGGCCTCAATCAATGTTCAGGCAGACATGCGCGAGCCAATAACAAGTACATGCAGACGATCCATCGAAACCATCCTCATATCTTATGTACTTTGACGTCAATAATTTGTACGGATGGGCAATGTGTCAACCGTTGCCCTATGGAGAATTTCAGTGGGTCAAAGATGTCTCAAATTTTGACGTGTGTGCGATCGCTCCTGATTCACCAACGGGATACATTCTCGAAATTGATCTCGAGTATCCCCGAGACCTTCACGATGAGCACACTACCTTTCTGCCCGACACGCGATAAACCGCCAGGCAAGCGTGAATATAAACTTTTAGCGACCTTGTATGATAAGAAACGTTACGTCATTCACTACCGCAACCTGCAGCAGTGCACGCGTCACGGTCTTCATATCGCAAAGATACACCGTATATTACAATTGCCACAATCTCCATGGCTTTGTAAATACATAGAGTTAAACACGCAATTCCAAACCATCGCTAAAAATGATTTCGAAAAAAATTGTATAAATTAATGAATAATGCGGTGTTTGGTGAAACCATGGAGAATGTACGCAATCATTTTGACGTTAAGTTGTTGACGAAATGGCCGGGCGGTATGGTGCGGAGACAATGATCGCGAAACCAAATTTTCATAGTTGAAGCGTATTTTCGGAAAATTTAATCGCCGTTGAACTTAAAAAACTCGAGATAAAATTATATAAGCCGATTTACGTAGGTATGTGTATCTTAAATATTTCTAAGACGTGTCTATATGAATTTCACCACGAGTACATGTTACCTCTATATCGTGACAAATGTAGAGTCATGTACACCGACACCGACAGTCTCGTATATCTCGTCGAGTGTGAGGATATTTACGATGAAACGCGATATCGCTAGGTTTGACACGAGCGATTATCCGATCGACAACACATACGGTATGCCTCTCGAAAATAAAAAAGTTCCGGGTCTAATGAAAGATGACAACAATGGTATGATAATGACCGAGTTTGTTGGACTTAGAGCAAAGATGTATGCGTTAAAGGTGGATAGAAAGAAGGATACGAAAAAGGCGAAAGGTGTCAAGAATAGTGTAATAGCGCGAACCACAACGTTCGATGATTACACCTAGTGTTTGAGAGATGAGATCGAGATGACGCGCCGCCAATCATGCATAAGATCCAAGATGTATGAAGTATATACGGTGTCCGAAACGAAAATTGCTTTGAGTCCGTACAACGATAAGAGATACCTTATACCCGATTCAGTTGAAACGTTACCGTGGGGGCATTATCGAATACCGCTATAATATTTTATATTTTATATACACATTTCATAGTTTTACATTATAATTTTATTCATATTTTTATATAAAAGTATTAACAAAGTACAAGTATTAATAAGAATGTATCAAGGATGATGGAAGGACGATAAAGAAATCTCGCATAATATAAAATTAATAATGTATTTTACGTTTATACGGTTACATTGTACTTTTATGTAAAGATAATAAAACAATTTTTTTATGGATTAAATAACATTGTCTTTATGTATCCATGAATTGTGCGATCCATCGAATCCCAACCACTTGACATAAACCTCATCTCCTTTTCTGCCTAATATTTTTTCAACAAGATACACGTCAGGATTTGCAACACGCTGCAGCTCATATTCGTAGAATCCTCCAGCGACAGGTTTACCACAGGAATCCTGCAGTACATATGTCACAGGATTGGTACGCTGTACTTTAATAATTTTAAATATCTCCGTAGTCCAATTTGGTGTACAGCCCTTCTCAAAAACAGTTTTGAATTTGCTGACGCGCACCGAGTCACCTACTTTAAATCGCGCGGGTGCTGCAATTTTTACGTGACTGTACACAGTGGTTAAGAGTTTTTTAACGATTGCAGGCGTAACATCGATGGGTCGCATGCCGATAGTTCGATGCTTTCGTACATTGTAATCTGACACGAGACGTGGCAGCAGATCGAGCCATCTATAATTTCCAATGAGTGTAAATTGTTTCTGCATGACGTTCTTTAATGTGCGGTTAAAGCGTTCGACAACTGATGCTTTCATTATAGAGTACGTAGAATAATGATTAATATCATGTTTTTTCAATAGTTTCTGCACGTTTGCGTTGTAAAATTCCTTTCCTTTGAATGTTTGCAAATTTTTCGGACATCTTCCAGCTTTCCGAATTATCTTTGCAATCGCAATAGCAACTTCGCTACCACTCTTAGCCTTGAGCGGCACAGCCCATGCATGCTTGCTTAGCACGTCGATAACGGTGAGTATGTAGTGATAACCTCGGTTAAATCGCGTGTAAGGACGCATCTCAACCACATCCGCCTGCCACAGGTCATCCGCGAACTATGACACGTCTTCGAGGAAAATTTCTTCTCGTCGGAGCATGCAACTCCTCAACCAGCAATTGTTTCTCAGACATGTTTGGAGTATAATATGTAAATGACACATATATTCGATGTATCGACTTTTTTTACTCTGCACGATGAGTCACCGCGTCGAGCTGTCTTTGAAACTCGTTTAGCATATGAACTGTAATTTCCACTCTACTTTGAAGTGTCTCAATCTTCTTCTCGATTTCATCCTGTCGATCCTTTAAAATTTTCACGGTCTGCTGCACGTATCGTTTATTGGCTGCATCAGTATCATCTACAGGCAGCGCTACACGTCGAATTTTGCGCGACTTTGCATTAAAATCAGTGGCAGCCATGCAAAGAGTGTTATCGCGAACGTAATTTCTGACTAATCCACTCCATTGATAGTATGGTTCCGCACCACCTCTTCCAAGCGATGTTCCAAACTTGTTGATTGACATTTCGATGTTGACTAAATGATTTGTTTCATGCAGTTTTAATTTATAATAAGACCAGCCTCGCGAAGTTCCTTAATAATTGATAGAATCTCGTTGTCGTGAGCATTGTGCCCTGCCTGGTGTGAGGCCTCGAGCAATCGAAGGCGATCCACAAGCTCGTTGGGATCATCCCAATAAACATAATCAATTTTAATATCATTTAATGAAATAGCGCTCAGTATACCTTGTCCAACTATTGCGTCTGTTACTAAGGGCGCAATAATATTTTTATATTTAGATCCTTTGTTGCCCATTACTTGATTATGTGCAATATGCCCGCGTCTATATGCATTTGTTGCCAATAGAATGTTTTTATAATTCTGCAGGTCATTATTCGTGTACATGTTGGGCATTTTCATGGAAAGTAATTCATACAGACCAGGCGTTCCCACATATATTTTACCATCTATGACTATGCTGTCATTCTTATGTATGTCGATTCGTTTATTGCCGAACATCATTCCAAAGTCGGTGAAATAAACTCCGTAAACAGTATCTATTATGACTGGTTTTTTACCACTCAGAACAGCTTCCATATATTTTTTACCTAATGGACCATAGTGTGCGTGCAACTTTTCACGTCCTTCTCGCGTTTCCAACTGTTGTCGAATAGACGTCACAAGCGGTTCATTGGCTGCCACTTCAAAAACGTCTTCGACAGAAGGTACATGACTATACGATAAATCACTATCATGTAATATTTGCGATGTTTCATTCAAATTAGTTAGTACAGTTTTTGATCGTCTCATTTTTTTAACAGGAGTAGAGGTCATTAAAGAATTATTAAGCGAAGCGTTTAATCGCCTTCGTTTCGGTTTTGGTTCTGAGTATTCGTCTTCCCTCGAAAAGAACGTTTCATTCTTAATCGGATCTGATACATCACCAACGGTGTTTTCAACAATCTGTTTTAATAGTTCGACAATGGGCTTAAAGTGTCCCTCCAACGCCATCTCTTCTTGCACTTTACCCTCTTTCAAAGCGCGATATTTTTTGCGAATTGAATAACTCATTTTCGCAATCTCTTTAACAATCTTCTCACGATCCATACTGTTATCTGTGTTATTCATGTTAAGAAACGCTACTTGGTCAACGTATCGAAAACAACTAACTGCTTTATGGTATTACGAAGTCATTAAATCCTTTTCGATATCGTCCATCGGCGAGCGCACTATTTTTATCTATCACTAAAAATCCATATTTTTGTTGCCAACAAGTATGACATAAATTGTTAAAATTCTCGTAAGACATGTCGATATTTACATGATCGTTGTACGCATTCCTTAGATTTGTACCATCCTGCTTGAATAAAATTAGTAAATTCATATTGTCGCGTATAAGATGTTTCGGTATCTTTGCATACGTCTGACAGAGATAGAAGCGGTCGACATCCACATGTCGCCTCATTGCAAAGTAGTCTCTTATCGTATCTTGCTTATCACACGCATCAAAGATAAAAATGAAATTTGGAAGCGCTTCACTCGGCTGAATGACATGACAGTTATTGGAGAATGCAAAATAACTAACTTCTTCAATCGGTGCCAATAAATTGTTCAAATATTGATATTTTGGTTCTTGTAATGATTTCGAGTACACATTCAAAACGTACTCCATGCGGACTTTTTAACGAGCTTATTAATACGTTAGTCTTGCCACAATTTGACGGACCGCAAATTATACCGCGTATAGAATTCGGCAACATGTTTCCATGCCTCCGTATCTTTTTTTCGAACATTATTCTGTCAAGGAAATTTGTTACTTTAATCGCTGGTGAATGTTGTACGAACCGCATATTTTCTCCCTTTATGCTCTGATAAAAACTGACAAAAATTATTATAAGACCGATCTATTTATAGAGAAGCGCCGAGCAAAATTGTTCAGTATGTAAAATGTTTCTCATATTGTCACATCCCTCCGATATACTCGATTTGAGCGCCGAGCAGTTAGAATTCGTGTCGAAACCTATTCTACTACGCGTGTGTGGCAACTATATGGAACACGTGTGGGACAGGCTTCCGGAACATATAAAGGCTGATACGGAGGTTTGAAGCTATCATCGTCGTTGCTACGAACATTACAATCGTTGCACCAGACGCACATCGATGGCCCTGCACCGTTGATAAAGAATTGTCGCGAATGTCAACGGTAGGTCGCGGCTTGTTAAATCCTGCGATAAATGCACTTCATTTTGAACTGCATATACCTGGATATCAATTTTGCGGTCCGGGTACTAGGCTGAAAAAGCGATTGGCCAGAGGCGATCGGGGTATTAATCTGTTGGACGCGGCGTGTCGCGAACACGACATTGCGTACACCCGGAGCAATGAACTCACCGACAGACACGCAGCTGACAATATACTCGCTGCGGAAGCGCGAAAACGCATTACAGCGAACGATTCGACTTCCGGAGAAAGAGCTGCTGCAGCAGCCGTTTGGGCAGCTATGAAAACTAAGATAAAAATCGGTATGGGTTTGAAAAAGGAAAAAGGAGATAAAAAGAAGAGAGTGAGTAATCAAATACTTCTGGTAGCAAAACGCGGCGGTGTTTTAACCATTCTACCGCTGTTGGGAGTTCTCGGGTCGTTGGTCGGCGGAACGGCGGGAGTTGCGAAGGTTGTGAATGATAATAAGACAGCGCAGCGTCAGCTGAACGAATTGAAACGTCATAATCGCGTCATGGAAGATCATGGAGTTTATCTTGCTCCATACAAGCGTGGATAAGGAGTTTCGACGCAAAAAAACGTCAAAAAAAAAACGTTAAAAATGCCAAAAGGTGCAACTACCAACATACAATTACTTCAGTTAGCGAAACGTATGCGCATTCCATACTTTAAAGGAATTTTTATACGTACAGCATTACCAACGGCAGGAGTATATCGAAACGAGAGCGGTATTGTAAATTTAGATAATGCTGAAGGATCAGGTACACACTGTGACATACGCAAACAGAGGAAATCACGCTATATACTTCGATAGTTTCGGCAATCTTAGACCGCCGAAAGAACTGGTGCAATATTTAGATGTAACGCGGATTTCGTATAATCACACACCTTATCAACGTTACGATCAAAACAACTGCGGCCAACTATGTCTGCGTTTTCTTCAAACAGTTAGTAATCAATTTAAAGACTAACATTGCGCAATTTAACTCAGTATTCGTTTTAACATGTCACTGACGTTTACGCTAACCGGCAAGACTAGCATCCTCACGGTAAACTATTTTCCAGCCATAGATTTGAGCAATGGCGATTACGAGCTCGGCCTCACAGATTTTGAAACATACTATACCATACCTAATGTAAATTCGTCGAATAACAAATTTTATTACGACAAAGACAACAAGGAAATTACAATTCCCGAAGGATCGTATGAATTGCGTGATAAAGATAGATATTTGAAACACGCAATTTTACAATCTTATCCCGATGTTGCGGGAAAAAGGACGTTTCGCAAAGAAGATGAAGAAGAAAGCGAATATCCGCTGGTGATTTGTGTCAACAATAATACAATGAAGAGCGAGATTATGTGTGCTTATCGGATAAATTTCATTAAACCTAACAACATTGGATTGCTGTTGGGATTTTTATCGCGTTGTATTCTTGAATCGCGATTGTGGCATGAATCGGATGCACCTATAAATATCATAAACGTAAACATTATTCGCGTAGAATGTAACGTGACTGCGGATGCGTACAGCAACGACAAGTGCGTACACACGATACATGAATTTTCACCGAGGGTACCACCAGGTTATAAGATATCGGAAACGCCTGCACAG